>NW_027664242.1:0-280399 GCF_963264785.1 Psittacula echo | reverse complement strand
CACCCTCCCCTCCTCCCCACCCCTCCCTCCCCCCCCCACCCCTCCCTCCCCCCCCACCCCACCCTCCCCCCCTCCACCCCTCCCTCCCCCCCCCACCTCCCCCCTCCCCCCACCCCTCCCCCCCCCCCCCACCCCTCCCCCCCCCCTCCCCCCCACCCCTCCCTCCCCCCCTCCCCCCCACCCCTTCCCCCCCCTCCCTCCCCACTCCTCCCCCCCACCCCTCCCCCCCCCTCCCACCCCTCCCACCTCCCACTACCCCTCTCCCCTCCACCCTTCCTTTACCCTCCCTCCTGTCTCTCCCCCACCCTCCTGTCCTACCCCCCCAACCCCCTTCCCATCCGCGTTCCCCCCAGCCCCCCCTTTCTATCCCACACCCCCAAACCCTCCCACCTACCCTAACTCCTCCTACCCCTATGTTACCTATCTCTATTTACATGTCCCACCCCCCCAAACCCTCCCTCCTACCCTAACTCTTCCTACACCTATGTTCCCATGTCTCTATGACTGCCACTAATGAAACCCAACCTAACACCTATGGCTCCCAAAGTACCACATATGATACCCAAGCTAACACTTATGGTAATCAAAGTGTCACCTATGATATCCAACCTAACACCTATGGTTACCTAAGTGCCACCTATGATAGCCAAACTAACACCTATAGTATGCTAAGTACCACTTATGATATCCAACCTAACATCTATGGTACCCAAAGCCCCACTTGTGATATCAAACCTCAAGTATTGTTCCCTAAGTACCACTTATGAGGCAACCTAACACCTATAGTATGCAAAGTGCCACCTATGATACCCACCTAACACCTACAGTATCCAAAGTGCCACCTAAGCTGCCCAACCTAACACCTATGGTACCCAAACTGCCACCTACAATACCCAAATAAACACTTATGGTACCCTAAGTGCCACCTATGATGCCCAACCTATGACCTACAGTATGCAAAGCTCTCTCTATGGTACCCAACCTTACACCTATGGTCCCTAAAGCCCAGCTATGATACACAACCAAACATCTATGGTAACCTAAGTGCCACTTATGATACGCAACCTAACACGTATATTATGTAAAGTGCCACCCATGATAGCCAAATTAACACCTATGGTACCCAAAGTGCCACCTATGATGCCCAACCTAACACCTATGGTACCCAAAGTGCCACCTATGATACCCACCTAACACCTACAGTATGCAAAGTGCCACCTATGCTGCCCAACCTAACACCTATGGTACCCAAACTGCCACCTACAATACCCAAATTAACACCTAGGGTTCCCTAAGTGGCAGCTATGATGCCCAGCCTAACACCTATGGTCCCTAACTGCAACCTATGATACCCACCTAAAACCTATGGTTCCCTAAGTGCCACCTATGATGCACAACATAATACCTAAGGTCCCTAACTGCAACCTATGATACCCACCTAACACCTATGTTTCCCTAAGTGTCACCTATGATACCCAACCTATCACCTACAGTATGCAAAGTGCTCCCTATGGTATCCAACCTTACACCTATGGTCCGTAAATCCCACCTATGATACACAACCAAACATCTATGGTACCCTAAGTGCCACTTATGATACGCAACCTAACAAGTATATTATGCGAAGTGCCACCTATGATACCCTCCTAACACCTATGATTCCGTAAGTGCCACCTATGATACCCAAATTAACACTTATGGTACCCAAAGCGCCACCTATGATGCCCAACCTAACACCTATAGTACGCAAAGTGCCACCTATAATACCCAACCTATGACAAACAGTATGCAAAGTGCTCCCTATGGTACCCAAACTTTACACCTATGGTCCCTAAATCCCACCTATGAAATACAACCAAACATCTATGGTACCCTAAGTGCCACTAATGATACCTAATGATACGCAACCTAACACATATGTTATGCAAAGTGCCACCTATGCTACCCAACCTAACACCTATGGTTCCCTAAGTGCCACCTATGATAGCCAACTTAACACCTATGGTACCCAAAGTGCCACCTATGATACCCAAATTAACACCTATGGTCCCTAAGTGCCACCTATGATACCCACCTAACACCCACACTTCCAAAAGTGCCACCTATGCTACCCAATCTAACACCTATGGTTCCCTAAGTGCCACCTATGATAGCCAGCCTAACACCTACTGTACCCCAAGTGCCACCGACGATACCCAAAGTAAAACTTATAGTACCCAAAGTGCCACCTATGACGCCCAACCTAACATCTATAGTATGCAAAGTGCCACCTATAATACCCAACCAATCACCTACAGTATGCAAAGTGCTCTCTATGGTGGCCAACCTTACACCTATGGTCCCTAAAGCCCACCTCTGATACACAAGCAAACATCTACGGTATCCTAGGTGCCACTTATGATAAGCAACCTAAAATGTATATTATGCAAAGTGCCACCTATGCTACCCAACCTAACACCTATGGTTCCCTAAATGCCACCTATAATAGCCAACCTAACACCTATAGTATGCAAAATGCCACCTATGATACCCACCTAGCACCTACACTTCCCAAAGTGCCACCTATGATACCCACCTAGCACCTACACTTCCCAAAGTGCCACCTATGATTCCCACCTAACACCTACACTTCCCAAAGTGCCACCTATGCTACCCAACCTAACACCTACGGTTCCCTAAGTGCCACCTATGATAGCCAAATTAACACCTATGGTACCCCAAGTGCCACCTATGATAGTCAACCTAACGCCTACTGTACCCCAAGTGCCACCTACGATACCCAAATTAAGACCTCTGGTTCCCTACGTGCCAGCTATGATGCCCAACATAACACCTATGGTCCCTAACTGCAAGCTATGATACCCACCTAACACCTATGATTCCCTAAGTGCCACCTATGATAGCCAACCTAACACCTATGGTACCCCAAGTGCCACCTACTACACCTGAATTAACACCTCTGGTTAGCACAGACAACAGCCCCAGGACTTTATTAACCCCGCACCTCCCACAGACCGGCCCCCCCCCCCCAGCACAGACAACACCCCCAGGGCTTTATTAACCCCGCACCTCCCACAACCCCCCCCCCAGCACAGACAGCACCCCCAGGGCTTTATTCTCCCCCCCTTGGCCCCATACCCAGCCCACACCAATCATAATGTCATGAAAAAGAGAATCAAAAGGTAATCAATCTGAATACAACTTGAATGAAAGTGAGCAAAAAGTGACTAAAACCCAAATACAAAGTGAATTAAACTGAAGAAATTCAAAGAAAAGTGCATAAAAGTGATTATACATGATGAAAAACTGAAAAACACCCCAAAAGAGAATAAGAAATTTCATGGGGCATGAGCTGTGGGTCTTTAGGACATCATGGGGAAGTGGAGGGTGTCCCTGGGGTGCTACAGGTCGCCATAGGGCAGTGTGTGGGGGGTCACTCTGGGGTTTCTATGTGTCACTGGGGGTTGTTATGGGCACCTATGGGTCACTACAGGGTCTATATGGGTCTCTGTGGAGGGTCCGTGGGTTGCTGTCGGGTGTCTATCGGTTGCCGTACATCCCTATGGGATGTCTGTAGGGTGTACGGGACTCTACGGAGTGTCCATGAGTTTCTGTGGGTCGCTATGGGGCATCTAAAAAAAAAAACCAACAAAAAACCACCACCACCAAAAAGAAGTTACTAAAAAGGACTACAAAGGAAATCAATCTGAAGAACAAAAATAAAGGCACAGCAAATAAAGCTGACTAAAACTGTGTAAAGTCAGTAAACAGCAAAGCAAAGTGAATAAAGTGATTATAAAAAGTAAATTAAAGTAAATAAAAGGCAATAAAAGTGAATAAGCCTGAATGAATCTCAAATAGAAGTGAACGAAATTTCCTAAAAATGAATGGAAGCAAATGAAAAACCTGGGGTACCTATGGGGGGCAGGTGGGTAGTGGGGGCCCTGTGGGGCGCCACGGTGGTTGATGATGATGTCATCCCAGTCCTGGTGACATCACAACACCGTAAGTCATAAGGGTTGTCACGGGACCAAGGGCGGGTGGCCATGGTCTATGTATGGGTTGCTCTGGGTGTCTATAGGTCACTAAGTGGTGTCTGTGGGTCTCTGTGTCCACGGTTTGCTGAGAGTTGCTGTGGGGTGTCTCTGGGACCCTATGGGATGTCCGTAGGGAGTCTATGAGCCTGGGGGGTCGCTATAGGGGATCTACTGGGGTCTATGGGATGTCCACGGGTTGCTCTGGGTCGCTACGGGGTAACTGGGGGGGGGGGGGGGAGGGAACTTACTAGAAGTGACTAAATCAAATCAGAAGAAAACCGAACGAAAACTGAAAGAAAACTGAAGAAAAAAGACAATAAGATGTCAATAAAGTGATTAAAAAGGAAATAAAAATTAATAAAAGTGAATAAATCTGAATGAAATGCAAAAAAAAGTAAATAAAAGTGAAAGTGCAGCAAAGAGTCAAGTGGTGTTGGGGTACTTATGGGGTGTGGGGGCCCTACGGGGTACTTCGGGGGCCCTACGGGGCTCGCTGTGTCGGGTGGGCCGCCTGTCCCCCGGGGAGTACCTCCTGCTGGGCACGGAGGGCCAGGAATATCGGGAACGCCACCGGGATCAGCACCGGGAGCTGCTGCCTCAGGTGCTGCTGCAGCCCAGCACCCCAGGGTGCTACTGGCCATCACCTACTGAGTGATTTTCCTGGGCCTCCGGGACGGATCCCGGATGACGGCAGTGACGACAGGAATGCTGGAGGTTCCCTGCTGAGCGCCACATACCATGGGGCTGCCGCTGCGGTGCAGGGAGCTGGTGCACGCCTTCGATGCGCAGAGGTTTCGGCAGGGTAAGAGTCAATCTAGCTTCATCCTGATCCATGGGCTCTTCCTCATCATCTCCATCTGCAGAAGTGCAGAACAGCAGATATTATCAGCCCTTTCCTTGCTCGCGAGTAATCAAGCAGCCATTTGCCTCCTCCCGACTCAGCCTCCGAGTGACCTGGACAAAACGCGTCTCTTACCGAGGCAATCCTTAGAACCCGCAGCGGCCTCTCCTCCGCGTGTCCGGTTTAGAGAGAAACCACGGCAAGGCAGACTGGGCAATTCGGGACATCCCTGGCAAACCCCAGGGCAAAGCCTGACCGCAACAAACAGATGAACTGCTAGGGAAGGGAAGGTAGAGAGGGGCCGCACTTCAAACCACCGCCGTGCCAGCTCAGATTTAGAAATGCTTTTCCCAGGCCAGCAGAAACCTGCCTTTTAACCAAAGGGAGCAACGACACTTCCTTCGTCACACACTTTAAGCACTCAAAGTTACTGAGCACCTATCTCACTCGCTTCAGCTCCTGCAACTCCGTGACTGCTTCTTTCTCGTTTCCCTTCCATCACAAGCTTTCAAATCCCAGGAAACATCAGCAGAGCCCTTTACGCCTCCCATCAGATTCCCAGCACACTGGTGTGCTGCTTCAGAAGCCTTCCCAGCCAGTAAGAAGGGCCCAAACTAATAATCCTTGTTATTTAGACAGAGCCACCCTTGCTTGGGATCTCTCCCAAACAGACTTCAGCAGGAGCATAAGCAACAACGTCTTCTCCAGATAGATTTGAGTCTCACCTAAACACGGGTATTTTCTACAGAAAGACACGCTTTGGATTCCTCATCTCTACCTGTAGACAAAGCTAACCCCAAATTTCTCAGTTGCTTCTGGGTAATACCCGACGGTAACTTGGCAATAAAGCAATTTTACAGGTTGCGTACGATGTACGAAAGCACACAGACGTTACTTACCGCCGGATGATCCGGTTTCTGGTGCGCAGGGAGCAGATGGAAGGCATCCCAGCAGTCTTCCCCGGATTTCCCCTGCTCTTGCTCTGGATGATCGCATGCAGACAAGAGCGGGGACAAGGCTGAGGAAAAACAAACGAGAATTGACAAGGTCAGCCCAGCAAAAGCAGCACTGGAGTGCTCTGAGCCTGTTTGCTAATACAATCCAGCAGCAGGAGAGCTCTGCGAAACATCAGGGAGCGCCAAAAAGATGCAACCGCTTGGGAGAAGGTGCTGGAACCCTGAAAAATGGCTTTAGGCGTTTCTGTTCCCCCCGTTTGCCTTCGGACCCTTTGCTTACTGCCCGTGGAGGACTGGTGTCACCAGCACACTCTTTTCGCTGCAGCACAGATCGGCCGACGCCTGTGTAGCTGACTCAAACCTGAGGCCAGCAAGGACTATTTAGTGCTTACTGGTGGCAGCTGCCTTCCAAAGCAACACAGAGGAGGACCGAATAAAAACAGCAACCTGGAAAACGCAGAGCAGCAGGGGAAAATCGCTGTTCTTCGTGGTTTCCAGGTGGGGAAACTGAGGCACAGACCCCTGAAATGTGTCCGGAGAAGCACTAAGGGGAGAGGCAGAGAGCTGGAAAAAGACCCGGCACAGGGCTTTACAAGGACACGACCTGAACCTGCCTTCGATCTCCAGACCTCCCTGGGCCACCTCAAACTCCACCTGCGCACCGCCTCTCCGGCGCCCTCTCTCGGGCTTCCCGGAACACTGCGCACGGAGCGCGAGGCTCCGGCCCCCGCTCCCGCAGCCAGGGGGCCGGGACGCAAAGCTGCTGCTGGCCATCCCCTACCCACGGTTGCTCCTCAGACTGGTGGCACCGCTCCGGATGCCTCCACGTGTAGGGAATACCCAGCACCTGCTTTGCGTAGCTGCTCCCCAACTGTGGGAGCAGGGGCCAAACACTTGCACTCGCTGTGCTGTGACTGAGGATACTCGAGAGCACTCGACCCAAGGACAGTGAAAAAAAACAGAGGGCAAAGCACAGCTGGACCGCTGCAGCAGTGGAGCTGCTCCTGAGATCCCCAGCTGGAGGGAATGGGCAACAACCAGCAGGCACGCTGCTCCCTTCACCGAGCCGCTGACACTGAAAACGTGACTCCTGCTGCCACCTCCTTGTCACTGCTCCACTTTGGGTCTCCTAGCAGTAACGATTTCAGCTAACAGCCCAATACAGAACACAAGTGGTAAAAAGCAGCCTCAAAGTTCCGCTTTCAGTAAAGAAAACATCCAGACCCCAATAACGAAAACAACAGAACGCACCAAGAAGTGACCTTAAAAAACCTAAACGCCTCCTATAAATAAAACACCTCCGAAAAGAAAGCCTTACAGAAACACTCGTTCATGCACACACTGGGAAACCTGGACACGTCCCAGAGCTCTTCACTCAGCTGATTCCATCGCAGCAAACATCAAAACACACCAGCACAAAGCACCACAGGACTCCAAAGCGACAAAAGACAAAACAAACCCCAGCAAACTCACCCAGCTAAAACCCAAGAGTTGAATGAGCTCCTCCCTGCAGCACTCTGCCTTTATACCCCAGGCGGCACCCACAGCCCCTCCCTCAAAGCCTTGGGGCAGGGGCGGGGGCAAACCACCACCTGGGATAAAAGAGGTAGGACGACCAGAGCTTGGCTTTTGGGCTGGTGTCTGTAGCCTAGAGAGGGTCTGAGAGAGAAGAGGGCTCTTGAATAGAGCAAACCCCAGCGTGCTTTCTTCAGGAGCACATCCCCACTCCAGGATGCCCGAGAGCAGGCACTCGAGAAGCCGTGCGCGGATGGAGCTTTAGGTGGCAAAACGAGGGCAGGAGCTCTGTGTGTGTAGGTGATGCCTGCGAGAGCAACGCTCTTTGGTTTCCAAAAACACAAAAACTGCTCCGGGGAGCGCTCCCCGGAGGATGGAAAATGGGCGGGGAGCAGCAGTTTCGGCGCCCGTTGCGTGTGCAGCCCCGAGGAATTGAGCGTGTGCTGCCACCATGTGTCCAAACGTCGGTACTGCAGGTGGTGGGGAACGGGAGAGCGAAGCGGCTCCGGGCCTGGTTCGCTGCTGCCGTCATGTGTGGGAATCTCGGAGCTGATGGGAGGGGGGCGCCGCGCTATGGCCCCGGGCACCGCCCGCTGCTCCCATTCTCTGTCGAAAATGCAGCACTGCAGTGGCTGGGGATGGGAGAAAGCGGCTGGGAGCCGCTTTCCGTTGCTACCGAGTGCCCAAAACGCGGCACGGGAAGCGGGGAAACAGAAGTATGGCGGCAAGAGACGAACGCTGCTGCCGTCTTGTGGCCAATATTCGGTACTGCACACGGTGCAGAAATGCGGCTGCCCGTGTGGCGCCGAACCAATCAGAGCGGAGGGAGGGCCGGGCTACGGGTGATTGACAGGCTCAACAGCCAATGGGGAGCGAGCGGGGCAGGGCCACGGCTTGCCGGAAGCGGGGGAGGGGCTAGGCGTGACTGAAAGCCGCCTCAGCCAATGGGGAGCAAGCAGGGCGGGGCCACGGGTTGCAGGAAGCGGGGGCGGGGCTAGGAGTGACTGACAGCCGCCTCAGCCAATGGGGAGCGAGTGGGGCGGGGCCACGGCTTGCCGGAAGCCGGGAGCGGGGCTAGGATTGACTGACAGCCACCTCAGCTAATGGGGAGCGAGCGGGGCGGGGCCACGGCCGACGGGAAGCGGGGGCGGGGCTAGGGGTGTCTGACAGCCGCATCAGCCAATGGGGAGGGAGCGGGGCGGGGCCACGGCTTGCCGGAAGCCGGGGGCGGGGCTAGGAGTGACTGACAGCCGTCTCAGCCAATGGGGAGCGAGCGGGGCGGGGACACGGCCGACGGGAAGCGGGAGCGGGGCTAGGGGTGACTGACAGCCGCCTCAACCAATGGGGAGCGAGCGGGGGCGGGGCTAGGAGTGACCGACAGCCGCCTCAGCCAATGGCGACGGAGGGGTGCCTGAAAGCTATTCCGGTGCCACACTGCCGCTCCTCCGCCTGCAGTGCAGTGCTTTCGCCACATGATGGCAGCCGCTACCGTAGCACTGAGGCAATCCTTTGCTTCCCCCCCGTCTGCACTAAATGCAGTACCATGGTTTGGACGCATGACGGCAGCACCGATCCGCTCCCGGCGCCACACCGAGGCCCCTCCCATCTCCACCCCCTGCAGTTCCGTACCCCTCCCACTTTTCGTGCAGTACCGATGTTCGGACACAGGGTGGCAGCACACGCTCACTTTTCGGTACCCAAGAGGCAACGGGCTGAGAGCAACGGCCGCTCCCAGCCCAGTTTACAGCCTCCGGGGACACCAACTGCTGCCTGGGGACTTGAAGACTGCACTACTGGGGCTGGGGCTAAGTTGCTAAGGGAGCTTTTACTGGCGATTCGTTCAGGCTTGTTCACTTTTATCACTTTGTATTTGCTTTGTCGGAATTTATAAGCGCGTTCTTCTCTTTTGCTTTTTATTCTCTTTACACCTTTTTATTCATTCACTTTTTCATTCATATTTTTTTTCAGCTGTCTTTGCTTTTTAATCTCTTTTAGTAACTTTTTTTTTAGGCGTCCCATACCTAAAAATACATAAGAAATGGGCAAAAACGGGTTAGAAAAGGAAAAAAAAAAATGGTTTAAAACACATTACAAATAGTCAAAAACGGAATAGGAATGGCTTAAAACAGGTAAGAAGCGGGCAAAATGGCTTAGAAGTAGCCAAAAAAGGCTTCAACTGGCACAGAAATGGGAAAAAATGGTTAAAAATAACCAAAATGCCTTAAAATGGGTTGGAAACGGGCAAAACAGGGGTAGAAATGGCCAAGAAATGGCTTTAAACTGGATAGAAATGTGAAAAATGGGTTAGAAATGGCCAAAAATGGCTCAAAACGGGTTAGAAATGGCCGAAAATGGGTCTGAAGTGGCAACAAATTGGTTTGAAATGGTGATAAATGTTTTAGAAAGAGCCAAAACAGGCTTAAAATGGGTTAGAAGTGGGCGAAAAAGGTTTAAAATTGCAAAACATTTGGTTAGAAATGGACAAAACTGGTTTAGAAATGGCCGAAATGGCTTAGAAGGGGTTAGAATTGAGCAAAAAAGGGTTACAAAGGGACCCTTAAAATGAGAAATGGTCAAAAATGGGTTAGAAAATGACAAAAATAGCCTAAAATGGGTTAGAAATGGGAAAAATGGGTTTGAAGTGGCTATAGATGCCCTAAAACGAGACAGAAATGGAAAAAAATGATTTGAATAATAGACAAAAATGGCTTTTAACAAAAATGGCTTTTAGAAATGGCAAAAAGAGTTTAGAAATAGCCCGTAAGAGCTTAAAACGGATTACAAGTGGGCAAAACCGGGTTTGAAATAGCCAAAAAAGGTTTAAAATGGGTTAGAAATAGCCAAAATTGGCATAAAACTGGCAAGAAATGGGAAAAATGGGATAGAAATGGCCATAAATAGATCCTTTGCTCCTTCCTTTTTTTCCCCTCCCTCCTTGCTTCGCTTCTTCGCCTCCCTCGTCCCTCCTTCCCCTCCCCTCCTTCCCTCTGAATGAGAGTGAATACAAGAGCAGAGGTTCTAAGACAATCTCATGGGAGAGAACATAAGAATACAATTGAATATGGGGAAGAGAATACATGGGAAGAGAATCTAAGAGATTATTGGAGAAGAGCATCTGGGGAAGAGAAGAGAATCTAAGATTAGAGAACTGAAGAGCATCCAGGAAGAGAATATAGGGGGAGAGAACAGCATTGAATAGAAGAGAATCTAAGATTAGAAGAGTACAGAAGAGAACCTAAAAGAAGCCAAGAGAAAAAACTGAAGAGCATACAGGAAGAGGGAAATCAAGAGAATCTAAGAAAAGGAAATGGAAGAGACTATAAAAGTATATAAGCAAATAGAAGAGAAGGGAATCTAAGAGAAGAATATGGAAGCAAATACAGAAAAGAGACAAAACAAGAATGTGCTCCTGGCCTGATAACATCTTTATTTTCTCAGGACAACTATTTAATTGCATTAAAAGCAGGAATCTTTAAATATATATGGTCTTGTCTGTCACGGAGCTTCAAACCTTTGCAGCAGTCAGCAAGCTGTGAGAGGCAGCTGCACCAAGGGAATCCTTTCTCTGAGGCAAGCAGCTGAGCAGTGATCTGTTACAGCCACCCGTCAATGCTCGCTGTGCAGGGACACTAATGCCATGAACGTGGATAAGCTTTGGCAGGAGCCACCCAACAGGAGGGGATGCTGCTGTGTGCACGGAAGGCAGAGGCAAATCCCCAAAGCGCTTGCTGGGGGTGCACTAAGTAGCAATTACAGGAGTTTGCCATTCCCATCCCCAGCGGCCTTACCTCCTCCTCCCATGCCACTTTGCCATGCTTCAGGGCAGCACCCGAGGACCTTGCCCCTGTACGGCTGGGTTCATCGGCACACTGCGTGCTGGGCAGCAGGCATCACCCGCAGGGCTCTGGGATCACCAGGGTGCGGCAAAGGCAGCAGTAGAGAGGGGTCCCTTGGAAATGTGCTGTCTGCCTGCAGGCACCGCTCTGTTATGGTATCTTCTTGAAATCGGGGGCTAAACACGCATCTCTGTCCCTGCGAGAGGTGCCCGGGGCTGCCGGGAAAGCCAATCTGTGGCACAGGCTGTGTGTGTTCTGGTCTGTAAGCCCCCCAGCAGCTACGGTACAGTGGAAGTCTTGTCACTGAACAATGTTGAGCAGATAATACCTTTCAGTGAACTAGAAACCCGCACTAATGCTGCATGCCTGGCAGGCTAGGAAAGGTAGAAACATTTGGGCTTACGCACATGGAAGCTGTGGCTCATCCTGCTGTGGTTCAAGTGTCATTGCTCTTATAGGTAAATGGAAAAGCAGCCTCGGGCCTCCTGCTGGGCTCAGGGCTCCATCGGCGGCACCAGAGGAGCTTTGCTTTCAAGAGGTGATACTTGCTATGCTGAGAAGTGACCAGTTCCGATCGGTTGAAATAAAAGTGAATTTCCCCAGAGCTGGGTGTTGCTCGCATCGGTACTGGTACTTGGGGTAGCAAACAGTGAATGTGAACCACATGCTGAGCAGCCCTCAGCATTTCCAATCAGCCAGTTTCCTCTCCCTGGCTGCATTAAAGTATGTTCCCCCAGATGACTTTAACCTCATGTCAGCAAAGCACTTCAGCTCAAGGTACCAAAGACAAGCTTCAGCAAGGGCACAATCCCACCAGACACACCAAAGAGCGTGAGGACAAGAACCCCTTCCATAAGGAAGAAGGATAATTGTGGCTTTGGGGGTTTAAAGAGACCCTCAGCAGCTGTAGGGAAACGCCTGCAGTCACTGGGGTTCTAATCCTAGGATCACAGAACGGTTTTGGTTGGAAGGAACCTTTAAAGGTCATCCAGTCCAACCTCCCCTGCAATGAGCAGGGACATCCTCAACTAGATCGGGGTGCTCAGAACCACATCCAGCCTGGCCCTGAAAGTCTCCAGGGACGGTGCATCCACCACCTCTCGGGGCAACCTGTGTCAGTGCTTTACCACCCTCACTACAGAAAAATACCGGGGCTGACCTGCACTTCCTGGTCCTCCCTCCCTCCAGCCCTTGCCTGCTCCTCAGCAGTGCAGCTCCTCTGCTGCAGAGCTGGGATCCCTCTCAGGAAAATCAACTCTTAGCTCTGAAACTGCCCCCCGAGTCTCTGCCCACACAAGCAGATCAGGATGGCAAAGCTTTGTCCATCTGTGTACATCACCTAGACAGAAGCCATCATAAACAAGGACAACACGCTGCGAGCACTGCGGTGCACTCCCAGGGGCTTGGGAAGACTGCACGGGTACTAATTCAACAAAGACAATACCAAGAGCTGTAAACTCTGCTGGTAGTACCCAAATGTCAAGAGGAAACCGGGGACCTGCATTATTACAACATCCAACAGGACGGTTAGAAACATAGTGGTCATTCCCCAAAGAGCTGCTGCAAAACAGCCTGCAAGCCAATCAATTGCTCTTTAGGCAAAAAGCAATGCAACGATCTCAAATCAGGAAAGCAAATCAAGCTGAGAATTCCTGTGACAATGTTTTCCATTACATGAATGTAATTGACTGGAAGGGAAAAAACTTCTTGAATTAAGCAAGTAAACAAGTTGAACAAAATCATTTCTTCCTTGTTCAAGCAGAGGAGGTGGTTTTGCTCTCATTTACTGGCCCCAGGTACTTCTATATGAGGATCTAGATCTGTCCAGCTGTTAAAGTGTCACTCTGCATTTATGGCAATGTAAGAGGAAACAAAGTCCTGCATCCAGATCTTGGGCCCCAACTCAAGAGTGATGTGGAGCTGCTCAAGTGAGCCAGAGGAAACCATGGCCATGCTGCGAGGGCTGGAGCAGCTCTGCTCTGGAGCCAGGCTGAGAGAGCTGGGCTGGGGCAGCCTGGAGAAGAGAAGGCTCCTGAAGGGGAGGCTTTAGAGCAGCTCCAGTGCCTAAAGGGGCTGCAGGAAACCTGGAGAGGGGCTTGGGACAAGGGCCTGTAGGGACAGGCCAAGGGGGAATGGCTTTAACCTGCCCGAGGGGAGACTGAGATGAGCTCTCAGGCAGAAGCTCTTCCCTGTGAGGGTGCTGAGGCGCTGGCACAGGGTGCCCAGACAAGCTGTGGCTGCCCCATCCCTGGCAGTGTTCAAGGTGGACACAGGGCCTTGGAGCAACCTGCTCTAGCGTGAGGTGTCCCTGCCCGCCCGTGGCAGGGGTTGGAACTGGATGAGCTTCAAGGTCCCTTCCAACATGAACCATTCCATGATTCTACAAAATGCAGAAATGGGGAGGATAACTACAGGCAAATTACAGACCAATTGGTGAAAGCAGAGGGCAGATGGATTTCCTCTCTTGGCAAGGTCAGAGGAGCACGTGCTACCATCACCAGACATACCTCCACTCTCCTCTGGTGCTTCCCATTAGCAGAAACCTTTCTTTTCCTTTTGGTCTTGCCGCTGAAAGAAAGAGGTTAAAAAAATCTTCTGGAGCTCTTGAAAGGGTCTGTGCTGGCACACACGATGTCCACACGAGCGCACGCTGCTCTGAAACAAAAGGGTTTATATTTACCGAAGAACAAAAAGTGGGGTTTTCTTCAGCTCAGGAAACCTCTGACGTGAGTCCGCAGCATCCACACCGATGAGGCTGACAGGCTGGTGTGCAGCCTAAAAAGCACGCCCGATCGGTGTGCAGGTCGTGCGTAAAACTCGTTCAAAGCAGACACCCTCCTATATGGCATCATACAAGCAGGGTACTGCGGCAGCTGTCCCTTTAATAAACGGCTTGTTTCACAAACCTATCTATCCTTATGTCACCTTTATGTTCCTCCTCCTTGTGCATAACAAACATAAATTGGTAAGAAGTTAAGCTTTGATTTTGGAATTTTAATAAAGCTGAAGACACCCAAAGGATTGCACAGCAAAGTGACATTTCAAATGGGTAATGCAGGAAAGAGATGTTCATGGTTGAGGGGTGGGAAGGCAAAAACCCAAACCAAGGTTAAGAGTGTTTTTATCTCGCTGCCATGGAAAAGGTGGCACCTTCAAAGGTCACCCAGGCTGTCTCATGAAATTTTGTAGCATCCCATGTAGCTGTTCCCCCTGTTTCACACCACAACCAAAACCGCAGACGGAGGCAACAGGCACGAAACGAAACACAGGACAGGAAAGTCCATTTAAACATTAAGAGAAAATGTTTACCCGCAAGGTGATCACTGGAACAGGCTGCCCAAAGGACTTGTAGAGATCTCCTTGGAGATGTTCAAAACCAGAGCGCACAAGGCACCAGAGTCTGAGCAAGGGGTGGGAGTAAACATCAAGAAGTCCCTTCCAACCTCAGCCACTCGGTGAACAAGGCAGGATGATGGCCTTGGGCTGTCAGTCAGAAGTCCCTCACAGCATCAGCCTCTGTTTGGGAAACACAGTCGCACCTACCACAGGCAAACAGCTCCCACAGCTTTTCTCTGGGGCTCTCCTCACGCGTCTCTTCTGGCCTTAAACGCCTACAGTGACCCTCCCATCCCTCTTCCGTGCTGGACCCAAACAGCTACTGCAGTGTTCCACATAAACACGCTTCCCTGCCCTCCTCCACCGCAGCACCTCACAACTGCCAGACGGCATCTGAGGGGCTTATCAGCGTGTGGTGCAGAGACACTGGATGCAGTCCCACCTTACTCACTGATTACACCAGTAACAACGGTTAGAGCATGGCTGGGTAAGGAAAGAGCAACTGATGTCACCCGCCCGCACTTGTCCCATAAGTATGGTACCTCACGCTGTCCCACACGACAGCTAGACTGGAGAGGCACGGCTCTGACAGACGGACCACTCGTTGGACAAGGAATGGGCTGGTTGGTCCCACTCGGGTCCTCTCCTCCGCACGGCCTTCCTGGCCAGCTGGGCTGCAGCACTTCCTCTGCCTGATGCCACTGGGTGCCTCCTGGGACAGGGACACCTGGGACCTGTCTGCATCCTGCTCTCTTTCACTCACCACACCACTGCCTGCATGCTCTCACCACTGAGCTCTAGCCAGCAGCTTCTCTCCTCTCACAGCTCACAAAGCCAGGAGAACACCCATTCTCGTTTTATGAGCAGTCAACTGCCAGTAGCATCACTGCAATCAAGTGTTTCAGCTGGACAGGTACTAAGAGTGAACAGGCGGTGAGACAATTCCCCACCAGCTGTGTTGCACGCTGATCATCAACACCAATTATACAGCCCACCCCTGAGCCCTTCAGGGCCTAGAGCTCTCTCTTATCCCCTCTATTTCTGTCAATGGAGGGTACAAGAAGTGAGGCCTTCTGTCACCCATGCGAGATACCAAGGCCTCGGTTCACTTGCCAGCCTGAAGCCTCTGCTCAAACGGGAGCGCAGGCTGCAGCCCTGCCACTGGCCCCATTGTGGCCATCTCCAGCTCCATCCCTGCCCCGGGCACCCAACCCATCTTAAGAGGCCACTTCGGTCCAGCAGCCTCCGTCTCAGCAGGGTTGGGGAGACTTTCTTCAGCCTAGAGAGAGGCTACACTCTGTGCCAAGGTGCTTGGGGCGCCCACCTCCCTGCCCAGAGCTCTGCAAGCACAACTCAATCCAGCAGTCAGCGGGAGGGCCCTGCACGGGATGGTCTAATCCCAGGTATCACATCTTCCAGCTTGCTTAGCTGAGGTTTCAGCACAGCTGCTGAGCACCACTGCTAGCCACCAAACACACCGGTTTAGGAAGTGCTGAGTGATGACATGCTAGACCTCAGTGGAAAGTTCTGCCACCATTTATTTAGCCAGCAGATCGACACTGAAGACCAAACGGGCATAAAATCTCCTACGCAGGAGGAGGAGGTGCCAGAGAAACCCTTAAGTACCAGCGAGCTGTTGGTGCTGGGCACCAGCCCTGTACATGTAGCCTGTGCCCATCCTGCAGCCCCACAGGCTGGCCCTGCTCCTCCTGGCCAGGATGCACGGCTGCACAGCCCCCACATGTCCTGCCTCTGCTGACACCCGCTGCTCATTCTGTGGCCCTAAACCTACAGCTAATACCACTTGGGGTTCATTCTCTCTTGCTCTCTGTGCACTGCTGCTCAGGGTCCTGCTGGGGCTGCAGGGAGGCAGAGGAGCATCAGGTACCTGGCTTCTGCGTGGCAGCGCAGTCCCTGCGATGCAGACATCCATGCGGCAGGTCATCATCTCTTTCAGTTTCTGTCCTTACTCCAGGGTATTCTCTGAGCACTTTACCTGGAAGATCACAGCACATTATTTCCTAACAGGAGCTGCGAACCAGAAGCTAAATCCATTCTAACATGGGAAACAAGTGACTCAAAAAACTTCCCTTTTTCGACCGAATGAACCCTTGCATTCACTCCCAGGGTCTTTTGAAGCAGTTCCGTGGTTAGGGTGAGGACATTACTGCTTTCAAGGGCTGCAGTGACAGATGAGCCCAAAAGAACACAAGTTTCAAGAAAAGAAAAGAACAAAGTGCTGTGCCTTAGGTCACTGTATTTGAGAGCTGTGAACAACAGCAGCAAGGTCAGAGCAGGCACTTTCCAGATTTCTTCGTGCTGTTTGGAAACAGAGAGGAAAAGCCTCTCACCTAAGTGCTGTGCCCCTCACCTAGAGCTCTCCTGCCCCAGAGGCAGTGTGTCTGCTCACTCCTGGCTGTGCTTCCCTCCCAGGTCAGCTCGCTGCCGAGGCCCTGGCCAGCGGTGCCCATGGTTACATTAACAGCCCTGTGAAGTACTGCCCTGCCCAAGTCTAGTCTCATCTCTGTGCAGCACACGTATTACATCTTTGCTGACAGCTACCCATCCCTTCGAGAGGGAAAACCAGGGCTGTTGCCACAGATGTGGCAGGTCTGAAGGCAGCTGATGCAGAAAATGCCATGCCCTTACCATGCTTCCCACCCCGTTTCCTTCTTCTTCTCCCTCTGCTCAGTTCAGGTCCCTTCCCTCACTCACCACAGCTCCTGTGCTGTCCTTAATCGTTTCATCCGCCACAGTCACCCTTCACCCCTCCGGTACCTGCTCACTTCTGAGCTCCCCACACAAGGAAGGAAGAGGATTTTACATGTAAGGGGTCTGGTGCATCCGCTTTTTCATGGCATCCTGCTGGGAAAACCACTAGATGTTTGCCACCACGGTGCTACTGTGGCACCCACGGTGCCTTCAGCCTCTGCCTTGCTTCTCTTCCTCCAGGCTCTCTTAAGGATCTGCAAGAAGCCTGATACCTGGTGAGCTGCTGGAGGAAACAAACCCACCCTGGCCTTCCACGGAGGGGGACGGCTACTGCCCAGTTCTCCCCAGTCTATGACGGGGGGAAAGCAGGACGTACGCCACAGTGCTGCTGACCTTGTCCACTGAGCCCCAGACTGCTCCTGGGCCTCCAGCAGCAGCAAGATGCTGTTTTACAGCCATCTCCATCCTTTTCTCACAGCTGCACGTTGCTGCCTAGCTCCTCTGATGCTGCAGCCGCTTTATCTACCCCACCCTAAAGCATTTCCAGCAGCCGCAGGATATGCTAGCTTATCAAACTGCACCTCTGTAAAGACATTTTGTGCTCAGCCATACCCCATCTGTGCTACATGGCCTGCTTTAAAACTCCCTGCTCATTTCCTCCCTCCTCCCACCAGTCTCTGATCTGCCTGGAGCGCTTCTGAGCCCCGATGCTGGGAACTGCATTTGGGCCACATCTCCAGCCCCAAGGGTGGTGCCAGCCACAGCCCTTTCATGCAGCAGAGCACCACCAGCCCGGTTTGCCTGCCTTGTACTTGAGCACAGAGGCTGCCGCTGGCATTGCAGACCAAGGCTGACGAAAGCAATCTGGGCATCAGCCACGCCAGCAAAGACATCTGCCTGACGCACCTAATGAGCATAACAATGTGGCAGCTTCAGCCTTTGATGTAAGCTATTTCCCTACTGCTACTTACTGTAGTTCAGAGAGGTTTTCCTCAGGTGACAGCCAACGGCTTCCTTCCAGGGTGCAGGCAGCGAGCAGCAAGCCTCTGTTGGGAAACCCAGAGCTGAGCACACAAGAACTGAAGTGAGCTCTCTGCAGGAGTCACGTTAGTGCCTGTCAGTGCCTAAGACACTTACATAGCCCCCAGCAACTGAGTTATTTGGGTCTTTATCGGTCAGTGAAGTCTGATTTTGCAGCAAGTGCTCTCACCAGCTGACCACAAGGAGGTTTCAGTTGCTTGCAGAGGCAAATAACTGCTTAACCAGGCCTGTTCAGTCATGGTGCTCCTTCCTAAATCTCGGAAAGCTGTAGGGTGTCACCATCAGTCTCCTGTAGGAATGGCAAAAAAACAGACTTCAGATTCAAAGGTTAAATTCCTTCCAAAGTGCATTTAGATGCAAGCAGAAATTCAGTGACGTATACACAGAATCACCAGTTCAGAGAACTGTTCCTTCTGCAGGCCACATACAGCCACTGTGCGCAGGATGGGGTCTGAGAAAAGCTGGTTTTTATCAGCCCGTGAACTCACACTCTTCACATAACCAATTCCTTGCAGAACAGCCTGCAGCCAGTGTGACGCAGGCTCAGTAGCTACTACATACATCTGACGGACCTCGCAGGGTGGCAGAATGCCTGCCCTGAGCAGGAGCCATCTCATGCAGCCCTTAATGGCAAGTTCCTTGTTTTGCACTGGTGGTCCCTCTTTCAGGTGCGTCTGTCTGCTTTACATCCACAGAATTGAACTCTCTCCTGGAATGCATGGGCTTAAAATCACGTTAATGCTTGCACCCCCACTGCCCTCACAAGGAGTCGACAGCTACATGCCTCACTCACTCACTTAGGGTTTCAAGCATGCCTTTGGGATGCAGGAACTCAGATGCATCTCTCTTCCTCAGCTCTGAGCAGGAGCTCCAGGTTCGCAAGGCAGCCCAAAGGCTCAGAAACCTACTCAGAGCAGAGCACGAGCATGGCCACCAAGTGAGATCTGCTATGCCCCTCCAGGCCTTCACACCACTCCTCTTGTCTCCCAAGCCAGCAGACCTGGTAGAAGAGCTTTTGCTCCTGGGTTGCGCTGGGCTTTAGGTTAGGTTGCTGCAATCCCTGCCGAGCTCATAACCAAGCTAAGGGTAATCTTACCTCATTTGCACAGCCTGGCTTAAGGAATCCCATTGTCACGGGATGCCCTCACTGTCTATAGGGGTTCTTCTCACTGCTATTCCACCCCTCCATTCAAGATGCCACTATTTAATCAAGACTGTCTGCCGTGTCCTATTGCAAGTGTACTTGGAGATATTTACACCTAAACTGAGTAAATATAAACAAAGCTTGACACAGGCTGCATCCCAGTTAGAGGCTGACTGAGAAGGCCAGCTTTGTAGACTCAAATTCACATTTGTGATGGGCAAAGTAAGTAGTTACTTAAATACCTTGTTTTCTATGGCATATGCATCTATCAGGAGGTCGGAGGAAAGTCTTACCATGTCTTTTCCTATTTCAGGTCTCCTAACACCACACAACTTCTGCACAACAGGACAAGGAATGTGTCCAACAACTGCAGTATCACAAGTCTGGAGCTTTACCACCATGTCCGTCTCTTTGAACTTGCTCTGTGTAACATCATTTTCTTGTTTGGAGCTCCATGTAATGCCCTTGCCCTCTGGGTGTTCTTCTGCAAGATAAAGAAGTGGACAGAAACAAGGGTGTATGTAATCACCTTAGTCTTTGCAGACTGCTTTGTCATCTGCACCTTGCCTTTCATGGCTTATTTGCTCTGGAATAAGTCAGCCCGAGATGAACTCGGCCAGTTTACAGAGACAACGTATTTCATCACCATGTTAGTGAGTATCTACGTAATTACATTTATCTCCATTGACCGATACATTGCCATAAAACACCACTTGAAAGCCAGGGCCTTCAGGTCTCCATCAAAGGCAGCCCTTCTCTGTGGGTTTCTGAGATAATCCGTGCCATTGCACAGATCTGGCAGAGCCAATCCACCCTCTGCTTCCAGAAGGGTACCGCCGTGCCTGCTGCTCTGAGCCTGCTCTCCATGTGCTTCATTTTTATTCTTCCGTTAGCAATCTTGACTTTTTGCTCCACAGAAGCGATCGGGAGCCTCAAAAGATGCCTGAACACCAATTCACCAGAGGAGACATCAATCCAGAAAGCTGCTCACATTATTTGTGCAAATCTGATTGTATTTCTAGTATGTTTTCTGCCAGCCTTCTTTGGGTTACTTGCCAGGTTCGTAATGGAGAGCGTTGAAGCTACCTGTTTCACGCTCCACGTTATGAAGAACATCTCCTCCATGACAAGCTGTGGTGCCACATCTATCTGCTGCCTGGATAGTGTCTGCTACTACTTTGTGACCAAGCAGTTCCATGAAGCCCTTCTACCGCCCAAAACCAGCAGTGAAAAAGCAGATCAAATCCACCCCTTGCAGACACACACTTGCTAATGGAAAGCACGGGGTGGAAGCAGGGAGGCAAGAGGGATGAAAAACAGCAAACCCTTCCCCCCAAAAAAAAAACACATCTCTGCAACATCAGGATAAGACACATCCTCAGTGTTATTGGGATAACTGTTGCTCTTTCTCTCTGGAGAGATCAGAGAGTCATAGAATAGTTTGGGTTGGAAAGGACCTTCAAAGCTCCTCTAGCCCACCATCCCAGCCAGCAGATCAAGTCACGACACAAACAAGGTGTTGCACAGTGTAGGTGTTAAGAGCCACCACTGCTGCTGAAGTTTGAGCCAAAGGAAATGGGACCTTCTCCAGTACTTGCAATCATCGTAGGTACAGGCGTACCTGCTAAAAAGGGGCAACCCTCTCCAAAAGGCCTGGTATTAACGTGAATTTTGTCCTTCCGTCCCCAGTGACTTGACTCCAGCTTTGACTATGGTCTTAGATCACTGGATCACAGCTTCAAGAGGGAGAGCCATGTTGGATGGAGAATAGATGCTAAGGTCACTGTCTCCACCATGCACTTATTTGTACATAACATGCAACTAAACAAAGGAAACTGAGCACCCATACAGCAATACACAAATCCACTTCAGGTACTGCTATATAGATGGTCACTTAAAACCAAGAAAAAACCCATGTACTACAACGCCAAACCGAATACATCTGTGCTGCTCACACCAAACCATACACTGGCAGTTTCCTGACTGTCCCAGGAGATGACAGTCCTGTTTGGAAACATCCTGAAGGCCTAAGCACCCTTTGATTTGCCTATCCCACAGTGCCCTTAGTCATCCTCCTTGTAGCATGTGTGGGTAAATGCCTTCCCAAACCTTCGCTCGCGAAGCCAAGCCATCAGTCAATCAATCAATATAATTTCAAAGCTTGCAGCTATTACCAGGACACAGCTATTGCTGTGCATGGAGGAAAGACACTGGCCTGAGACTATTGCCCCATTCCTGCCCTTTAACACTCCTATCAGCTTGTGCCAACACCCTGGCGGTTTGTGAGACTAAAATCATTGTGGGTATAAATAAAGCCGTTACTGCATGGAAAAACAGAGCCCCGCAAAGCATTCTAGACCCCAGAAGAGAACTTTTTCCTTGTGCCTATCAGGTATAAATCTGTCAAGATCTGATCTTCCTCCCTGGATCCCGGACCACGCACCAATGTCAATGGCTGGCTTTCCAACTGCAAATCTCCTCCGTAATACCTGCGCTTGCTGACTACGCACCGGGTATCCTCCAGCCCCACAGGGAAGTGACAACAGAGCAGCTCAAAACAGTTAAGCCACAAATGGAAATCCTGGGGCACTAGAAGGAAGTGCCCCATAGAGTCAGCACGGGAAACATTACAGAGTTGTTGAAATGCATGCGATAGCTGTATCTCCTTTGGCTCCACGGTCCCTGACTCTGAGTGTCTTCCGACTTGTAAATACCTAAAATATTCTTCCAGGGAATGCAAATCCATATTCTGCTCCTTTAAACCTACAGACAACTAACTTTCTTGGTGACACCTTACAAACGGCTCCCTAAAAGTGTCCTGTCACCTTCTAGTGTCTGCAGGCCACACGCCAAAACCACTGTCTAGGCACCAGCCAAACAACATATGAAACAATCATCCCCATCACAGAAAACACCCCTCATCCCAACAGCAGATCTAACTGCTTTGTGTCAACGCCTCGGCACAGGACCCAGCACGAGGGAAGCTCCGCAGAAAAACGGATGAAACCCTTCGGGTCGTTCAGTTGATCATTTACGTCCCAGTTTGCTTTGACGCGTTATTTAATGCTCTGACATTAATGGTCTTTCACTGCAAGCAGAGCGCACGTGACCAACTTCATCACAGCACACGCTGCTCGGTCCTCCTTCTGTCTTTTAAAGTCTCTTTTCAAAGAGAGCAAAAGAAACCAGACACAAATTGTGCCTGAACTTAAAAATCATCCATTGCTTAAGGAGGTGCGTGAGTGTTGTCACCCTTGTAGCTGTCAGCAAATACACTGCTATTAACTATCCTTGGAGAGCAAGGGGCTTAGGGTCCCCGTCAGCCCATTCTCCGTTACGGTGTGCTGTCAATGCTCGTGACAGGCATCACTTACGTGTGCAGGCAAGAGGTGTTCAGCAAGGAAGACGTCTTCTGCTTTCAGAAATAGCGCACACGGCCTTCAGAAACGCTCTTTCCTGTAGGATCCCCTTCTGGGCTTCCGCATCTCACCGGTTACAACGAATGCCTGTTCCAAACAGATCATCATGAAAACGTTCGCTACTTTGAAGAGAGATGAAGGTTGAGCCATATCAACCTGTTCTCCTACTGTTAACCCAGAAAGCAAACTACTTACTTCTTCTGCAACCCCTGTCACTGTTTACGGTTTCTGCCTGTTGACATGGGGCACCTTGTCCAATCCCCAGGGAGCTCCAATGAAGTTGTCTCCTCTGAAATACAAAACAGCAACGCGTTTGAGACTGTGGCCTCCTCGACAGGCCTCGTAGGATGGCAAATAAAAACTGCTGTTGAGATACCATTTGCTACTGGTTTATAGCCAAAGCATTTCAGAGCAATTTCTTCTTCCCCAAGCGCAGACTTTTCCAATCCAGGAAGGATCACAGACAAGGCACTCTATCAAATAAACTAAACAGCTTCCATGGTTTCAGCCCAGCCAGCAGCTAAGCACCACACAGCCGCCCGTTTACTCCCTGGCGATGCCCAAAGCAGTGCAAACGTGCTAGAACATTTGTAGTTGGCATTCCTACACGTAGCCAAGCTTGCTGCATATAGAGCTGTATGGAGTGAGCGTTTGTCTCTTGCAGGAAGCAAACTGAGGCCTCCCACTGTTCGTGTTCTACATTAAAAACATTAAATGTTTCTTTTTCTCATTGCAAAATAGAAATTTCCTGACTTCACAACCCCAGTCATCACGAAGGAATGGTTTTTGTGGTTTGCACTGACTGCTAGGAAAACAAAAAGGGAAGCATTTTTAGCGAGTGGGAATAAAGCTATTTCACAGGATTATAGCTATAAATAAACATTCATTCAGTAAATGGAACAGCACCTTTGCCGCAACAAACCACGGAACCTGGCCCACAGCAAACCAGCAGCCATCACACAGCACTGCAATAGCAAACCATGAGGACAGCGAGGCTCCGATCCACACATCTTTCTGATTTCCCTGCACACTAGCCTCGCTCACAACAGGAGGGAGCAGCAGCCACAGTCCATCAGAGCTCCAACAAGCAGGGCTGGACCACTGCATTCTCCCGACGTTTCAGCAAGATAGAATCTCTCTGTCCCTCGAAAGGAAAAGATGCTGGCAGCGGCTTAAACTTTATATGAGAAAATTGATGCTGCAGTAAATCTTAGGCTGTGGGGAGCAGGGGGGACACAAATAAGATGCAAAACTAACATGCGAGGAAAGCAATCCAGAGTCTTGCTTCTATGTGAGCAGCCATCAGATTCAGCAGTTTTGGCCCTTCTAAGCAGGAAAGGCAGGGGCTGCCATGAGGCGTTATTTCACGGTGTTGATGCTGTGGGAGCATGGAGAGGGCTATAGTACAGAGAGCCCTACAAGGCAGACAAGGCCAAGATCGTCCCCGACAGAAAAAGGAGGCAGGAAGCCCATCCAACCTGTCTATCAGCAAACCGTACCAGGAGCACAGGAAAACCTCACGAGAAGGCCTTTCTCCGACTGAGAAACAACCTCAAGCAGGACATCAGGCAGAGCTTACGAGGGAAGGAAACATGACTCTACAAAACACAGTCAAGTCTTAGAGATCAAGTACAAAGATCAAACAGGTCTCAGCAAATTCTTCCCTTAGACATGAAAAGCTACCTACAAATTACAAGCAAAGAAGTGAGATCACCTAGTACTGCTGCTGCTAAAACCAGCAAACTTGTCCAGCTATGCCCTGAGAACCACCCTATTGCTTTGTCACAGCTTTCAGTAAAGATGAAGAACCCAAAAAGTCCAGAAGTTTAAAGGAATCGGCACATGAAATCTCACGCCAGCAACAAGGCTTTTAAATAAGCCAGACAAAATAGGGTCAGGGGGCAAAGACCACCAAACAGAGCCCCTGCTCTTCGCACGGGTGCTGGTTCCCAGTAGTGCCCCCACACTACCCTGATGGAGAGCTGCCAGCAAGGACATGAGAAAACAGCACACGTCACCTGCACCGTGCCACACGGTGACAGCGTTCACAGGGCTGAGACAGGCTCAGAACTGCTGGGGCAGGGGAAAACACCAAGGGAGCATCACTGGTCCAAGGCGGAGGTGACAAAACCGGCAACTGGATGGAAGAAAGGAGCCATAAGGAGCCGAGGTGGAGAAAAGAGAAGCGTGAGGATCCTGACCCAGTGGTGTCCAGGAACCAGACAGAGACCCAAGAGCCACACCAGGAGACGCGCAAGGTCTCTGCAGGTAACGCTTCATCGTAGCTTTGCCTACCGGTAGCTGCTGTTGAGCTGCTCTGACATATCCTGGTGAACCTGATGATCACAACCAGCTCTTTTGCGCCTGGTAACATGATTTGTCCCTCCCTTGAAGCCTCCCCAGGCTCACGAGAGACACAGCTGCTCTTGCCTGGTGACCGCAGCACCAAGCTGCGGATGGAAAGCATCATACCAAAGAGATGTTAGGAGTTGAGCTCCCGTCAGGCTTGATTTTGCCTGCTCATGCTTAATACTGCTAGGGATTGCCTTGTTACAGACAATAGGAACGTGTGGACAACATCTGAGGATGACGCAAAGTGAAGCGTTTTCTCTGCGCTGGTGAAACTATCACGACCCAGGAGCTGGGTGACTTTGAAAACTACAGTACTGACAAGGACCATGACATGAAAACGACAGTGGCTGGGGATCAACGAGCTGGGCGTACTAAGTCACTCACTAATTTCCAAGCTTCCACCAACAAGCAGCCCAAGAAAGGCAACAATCAGTCCCTGCAAACGCAAGAGAAGCATTTAAACCAAGCTCCATACTGAGTATGCTCTAATAACAAGGCATTAATCTCAAAGGCTGGTTTGTAATGCACAGACAGACAATGCAGAAACACTTCTGAAGCTGCTTTAAGACAACCTGGAAAGTGGGAAGGGCAAATGCGCTTGCCCAAGACGGCAGTTCAGGGTACTGCAACCACAGAGCAGTCACAACGTCGGCAGGTACAGAGGGGCACAGTGCCACGTGTTCTCAGCATTGCTGGTGGAACGGAAATATGGAACAGGAGAGAATTACTGTGAGTCAGACTGAAAACCTGTTCTAACAATCACAGAACTGTCTGGAAACCACAGCACTCACCGCTCTGTGAACGGGACTGTGGGCCCATTCAGGTGGCAGTCCCCACACCGACTCCAGCAGGAGCAGTGGTCTACAAGGCAGAGAGAAGACCTCAGGATGCTTTAAACCCCCCAACAGCTCCCCTCCAAGAAATGCGCACAGCCTCTTGGCCAAGGAAGGTCAATGGGCATTGCCCAGCGGGGTATCAGGCACTGGAAAGGAATTGAAACAAAAACCCCAGACCATTGCCAGAGGAACTTGCAAGGCAGGTGCCCAAACCGGGGGAAACCAGGAGAGCAGCAGCAGCAACTGAAATCCTCGCTGACAGTCTCAGCAAAGGCTGTGATGAGCTGGGTGGGGTCCCCCAGGGCACAACACAGCAAGGTCTATTGGCAGAGCAAAAGGAGGGCAAGGAGCCCTGCCCCTGCCCCAGACCTCACTCATTTCCTGGAGAGAGAAGTTCGCTCTCCATGAAATCTTTTAGCCCCTGAAAGCTACAGGGAACAGGCTCATTTCCAACCTAACTGCAAGTTGAGATCAGAGCAAAGGAACAGCGAATTCCTCGGCTACTTTCTAAACGGCTATTTCCATCTGCACCCCTTTCCCTACCAATACAGGCACAGGGTGAATTAAGGACCTCCGGGCAACCCCCCCCCGGGGCTTTACTCCCCCCAGTACCGAGCACCGGGCGCTGGAAAGCTTCCCGCGCCGGGCGGCCAGCGCGCGGGAGACGCCCCTCAGCGCCCGCCCAAGGGACGCGCGGCCGGGCTCGCTCGCCTCCCCGATAACCCCGGACCCCCGCTGGGCTCGGATCTCACCGGCTGCCGCCGCTGCCGGGACCCGGACCCTGCCCGCCGCCATGCTGCTCCCGGCCGCTGCGCAGGCGACACCGAAACGGCGCGCGGAGGGACCGGAGCCGGCGCGCGAACACCGGGCTGCGGCCACGACCACCCCGCGCGCGCGCCCGCCCGCACCCCCCCAAACCCGGCGCCGCGGCGGCCATTGCTCACCGGGAGCCACCGGCCACCACGTGACACCGGCCACTTCCGGGGGCAGCAGCGGGGACCAAGGCAGCACCACGGCTCATGCGCGGAGCCCGCGCTGCAGTACCCAACTCTGGACACAGGACGGCAGCAGCGAGCGGCGCCCGGTGCCACACCGCCCCCTTCCCCCCCCCCCATGTGACCGGTGTTCGATCTCTATGGGATCTGTTTGAGTCTCTACCCATTGCTGTGCATCTCTGGCACAGCTCCTTGTACAAGGCTACTTACACCACGTTGACAAGTGCTTCCTAAGAGATACCTAAAAACCAATTGCAAAATTATCACTGAGCTGCTAAAAAATAACTCGGTTAATACCCACGCAACTTCTTACCTAAAGACTTGATAAGCTCAGAACTTGTAACTCCATCCCAAGAAAACACACAAGCTTGGCCTCTAATCATAGTACACATAAGCTTGCACTATAGATACTCCACCTGGCCCAACTACAGACCATGAGTAGAACAACTCCCAGACAAACACGCACACACAAAGAACACTACAGACTCTGTGACACCAAAGAGAGAGAAAAACATACAGTGGTAGACTACCTCCCACCTGGAACACAACATCTGCCCGGATCACCTGCACAGCCGCAAGAACAAGGCAACAGGGCTCCTCTGGAGCCCAAGAACAAAGTCCAACACTACCACACGATTCCAGAAACAACCACCAAAACTGACATGATGGACAGGCGAAAAGCCCAACTTAAAGATCTACAAGCATCAAAATGCACAGACAATGTCCTAACCAATGAACAGGGACGTCAAGAGAACAGAGATTTGAAAACATCCTACAGACATTCAGACACTCTGCCTCAGACACTAACTCCAGATATAATCTCATACCCACTCCCAAGCAGACTCTCAGGCCCTGACTCATTCATTCCAAGCTTCTTCCCATAGCTCTTCTGGCCATTCACACACATCTTCAAGAGCAGAGAGCTACACTGCGATGATAAAACCCCACCACATGTGTTCCAGAGTTCAAGAATTCCAGGGGAGAGAAAACCGGAGACAAACATACAACTCTCAACTACTTTACTCATATCGGAAACTACAGAGATAGTAAAGGCTACTTCTCATCATGTTTGCTTCTCTTCCCAACCCCAAGGACCCTGTGAAGACCATCAGCAAACCAGCTCCGAGAATCATCATCACGGCAGTGCGAGGCGGCAGGCTCAACCTCAGCGGGCGTCCCCGCGCAGGCAACCTTCGCCTGGGTGGGATGAGCTTCTGCCTCCCTCGCATAGCATGAGGCTCGGGCTTCCAGACTCACAAAAATGCACGCTCATTGCCACGCAGGGGGCCAGCCCACGTCGGAAGGAGCGGCCACCGAGAGCTACGGAGGTCTCCAAGGGTCGGGACTTTTCCAGGCACTTCTAAAGCACAACTTTCTGGGTAGGAACCAAAGCTCCACTTCTCGGGAAGCAGCCAAAGCAGAACGCTCCGCGGAGGAGCCAAAGGGGACCAACAGTGCTCTCCCACCTTTGTGTGTTTCACCACGGACCGTGACCAATCGTCCCTCATGCGACAGCCCGGACTTAAGCCCCACAAACATCACCTTTTCATCCTGGCATTTCACTCCGAGTCCCTACCTTCACTAGAGCTGACCCTGCCCCTCCCAAGCACCTCCGAACGCGTTCTCTGACCTTCTGACATTCCGGCTCAGATGCTACATCCGAACGCTACATTTCAAACCCCTTCCCGCCATTCTGACATTCTCCCCCACCCCCTGCCCCGTAAAGGAGTCCCTCTACTTAGCGTGCAGAGTGCCATGGCTCGCCAGGCAGCCTCACTGCTCACAACTCCTGCAGCAGACTCCAGCCATGTTGCGGCCGTTGCCAAGTTCCTCTTCATCATCTGCCACAAAACAAACAAACAAACTGGAACACGCCATGCTGGCCGCCATCACCATCACTCCAGTCACCGAGGCCAGTATCTTCTGTGACTCTCCTTTGCCTTCTCAACATTAAGCTCGTCTACTCGGAATCTACTGCAGAAAACAATGCTGGGCTTCTCCTACCTTCCATGACCTAGGAGTACAAAAGAAAGAAATGAGCATGGTGTTTGCAAAAAGCAACTGACCCCCACAACCCCTGTGGTTACCTCCCTACTTCACTGCAAGCACTCCTCTGACTCCAGAGATATAAGGCAGGACCTGCAATAACACACACAATTACTGAACCCTTTACCATGTTATTTTCAACTCTTAATCACCACCTCCCCACACAACCCCCTTACCTTCTCACAGCCCTCCTCATTTGGCAGCTTCTCTCTTGAGTTACCTGTGGCACCTAAAAATGAACTAGAAACAGGCACAGATTGAAACTGAATTTGAAGGTGCAGCCAACCCTAAAATGAGTTGTTGCTTGGGTGCTCTAAACATTGCTCACCCTGACTGAGTCCTCGGAAGGACATTGTTCAGCTTGAGTGTGAGGGTGAGATTGAGCCAGGGAGTCTCAGCCAGAGAGTCTGAACCAAGAAGTCTGTGTTAAAATCAATGTGGTATCTGTGGGGATGTATGAGCCAGGGTCAGATGGAGCCTAAAAGAGTGTAAGCCCAAGCCTTAGCCAGAGAACATCTGTGCAGTTTAAATATGAGTATGATTATGAGCCAGTCTGTGTGAGAGGAAGCCTTTGTAGGTCTGTGGATACAGAATGTGAACCTGAGTCCCAGAGTGTCACACACAGGGTCACAGCCCCAGAGTGCCTGCATGTTTTGAATTGGAATATGATTCTGAGCCAGGCTGTGTGAGACAGAACCTGGGAACACGTGAGTTCTGAATGTGAGTCCAAGCCAGACAAACAAAGGCCGAGCATTAAAGCCGAGGAGCAGCCAATGAACGCAGGGCAGACAGAAATAAGCCCCAGCTGTGCATTGTCAGGCTGCTTTTACCCCAGCTGGGGGCTTGCCCCACCCCTGCCCCAGGGCACTGAGGGAAGGGCTGTGGGTGACACCCTCACTCCATAACACAATCCAGCTGTAGGTGCCCTACCCACGATCAGCTCATGCTGCACAGGAGCCCCCTGCCTTTCCCTCAGCCCCATGCTACATTGCAAGCCCCTTCCTGCCATCCTGACCTTGTCCCCCACCCTCCAGGCCCAAGCAGGAGTCCCTCTACTTGGCTTCCATAGTGCCATGGGTCTCAAGCTGGCCTTGATGCTCAGAACACACACATCAGGGTCCTGGGATCTTGCCACAGTTGACAAGTTCCTCTTTATCACCTGCAAGAAACAAAAGAACAAACAGGAACACACTGTGGGGGCCACCATCATCACCAGCACCCCACTCCCCAGTGCTGGCCTAATCTGTGACAACCCTCTTCCTGCTTCAAAGCTCCTCCACATTATGCTCGCCTATTCCAATCCGGTAATAGGGTCTGACACTGGGCCTCTCCTTCCCTCCAGGTCCTACGAGGACAATAAAGACAAATAACCAGGGTGTTTGCAAAAAGGGGCCAACCCCAGGATCCTTCTCCTGATCCGGTTGTGATCCTGACTCACCTCCATTGCTCATCCGACTCCAAAGGTAGAGGGCAGGCCCTGCAATCTCAACCACAAATACTGAGCCCCTTGGCCACGTTCTCCTCAGCACCCAGCCACCACACACACACACAAACCCCTTACCTCCTCACAGCCCTCCTCAGTTTGCACCTTCAGCTCTCCAGAGTTACCTGCAGCACCCAATAGAAATGCAAACATGCACACACTGAGAGACAGATGGAAGCTGCACCCTTCCTTCAGAAAGTCCGATCTCCTGCTCCCAGAGCTTTGCTGCTCATCCACTGGCCTTCAGAGGTTTTCCATCCTTTTATTCTAACCCAGACACAGCTGGAGGACACTAACAAGAAAAGGTGACTGTAGTTGTATGAAAATGACAGGACCCTGAAATAAGTTGCTACTTGGGTGTTGTAAGCATAGGTCACCTGGGCTGAGTCATCTGAATACCTTTCTTTAGTTAACACGTGAGAGTGAGTCTGAGCCAGGGAGTCTGTGTTAGTCTCAACGTGAGATTCGTGCGGATGTGGGAGCCAGATCACGGCAGATGGAGCCTCAGTGAGCACGAGCCTAAGCCTGAGCTAGAGTGTCCATGCAGTTGAAATGTTTGAGTCTGAGCCAGGCTGTGAGGAAGTAACCCTGTGTGAGCCTGAGCCCCGGGAGCTCAGACAGAGAATCCCTGCATGGTCTGAAACCAAATATAATTCTGAGCCTAATTCTGTAGAACTGTGTTGTCTGTGAGTTTTGAATGTGAATCTAAGCCAGAAAAATAAACCCAAAAAACTAAAGACCAAAAGCAGCCAAAAGGCCAAACCCAAATAAAATCAGACCCAGCTGTACCTTGTCAGGGTGCTTCTGTCCCAGCTGGTGGTTTGCCCCAGCCCTGAGCCAGGGCATTGTGGGAGGGGTGGTGGGTAGGGCCTGGGGTATTTAAGGCCCAGCTTTCCTGCAGGCAGTTCCTATAGGGTTTGGCTCTCTTCAAGGTAAGGTGTTTGGGGAGGTTTTGGTTTTTTTGGGGGGAGGGTTTTTCAGAGCTATGTGTTTTAAGCTACTCTAGTTTTTATGTGTGCGATAATTACTCAGCTTTTTTGTGCTGTGGTTTTCTCTAGGGTTTTGTTTTTATTTTTGGTGTTGAGTGATGGATGTTTTTGTGGTCCTTCTGAGGTACAGAAACCATGGCAAATGTTGATTTTGGTCAATGTCTTCATTACTTTTGTACTGTTTCTGTTCCATTTTGTGTATAACAATGATGATGGTGTCTGCTGAGGAAACACTCCACTTATGGGGCTAGGACTGTTTCTTGAGGATGCTGTTAGCTTTTTACTTTTGTAAAAGCTAAGTTGAGTGTTTGGGTTTAAAGCAGAGCAAAACATAATTTTCAAGTTGTTTTGTGATGTAGAGTTTCTTAAAAATCTTATGTTTTGGGGCAGGGAAAGGTAAAAGAGTACTTCTTAGCTTACATATTTCCACTTTCAAAGTTCAAAGTGGAGAGGGGTTTGTTCCTTACAGTCTGCATGAAATTAATATTTCAGGGCTGTAGTTTTTGTAGCTCTGTTCTGTAAGGTTTTGTTTTCCCAGGGGTGGCTGTCTAATTGTGTTACTGGTTTATGTGAACACTGACCATGTGTCTATAATAATTAGTCAATGGCAGTTGGCTCTCAATACAATAAGTTATTTTCTGTTGCTGTTTATAAAGTGACTTAGAAGCTGTATGTCCAATACGTGGTGGACATAAATATTGGAGACGTGGTTCAGGAGCAGGCAATGTGATTAAGCAGCAGATAGGCAATTCGCAGCAAAACTAGTTGCTTTTAGCCTAGTCTTAGCGTGCATGTGTTTTAGTTTTTTTGGTGAAGAGTGACATCCAAGGAGTGAGAATTGAACTTCCGCAGGGAGGAGGGCTGTAAGAAGTTAAGGGTATTTAGTGTGAGGCTGCAGACTAAAAGGTAAGTGTAACATGGTGGGGGGGTTTAGCTTATATGTTCCTTCTGTGTATTGTGCAGTTGCTTGTAGAGTTAGCTGGCCATTTCCAGTGAGCAGGGGAGTTAAGGACAAGGATTGGGGGTTAATTTCCTGTCACCCGAACAATGATCAATTGCGTGTAGGTTTTTAAGTGTAGCAGGGTAGGAGAACCTCGGTGTACCGTGCAGGAATTACGTAGGACCAGATGAGCATGTGTCTGCAGAGTTACAGCTGAGGCAGTAAGGTGTTACAGAAAAAGATGAGCATTGACTGGTATGCTGATGGTGAGAATGACAGCCAGAACAGTGACTTCTCTGTGTTTGTCTGTCTATAGACTGGGGTGTGGCTCGGTTTTGGTTCTTGTTGGTTTTTTTCTTTCTTAGTCCTGTTATTGCAGGTGATGAAGATGAATTGGGTGGATGCAGGAAACTCCCAGGTATTTAGTATGGAAGTTCTGAGCAATAAGTTTGGCTTGAGACCTATGGCACTATAGAGATAAAGTAGAAAGACTAATTTTTGGCAGTAGGGGGGTGGGGGACAGCATCAGGATAGGAGGCACAGGTTTGCAATGTGCCATGGGGATGAGGATAAATAATTGCGACTTTTTATAGCATCATCTTACAGTGGGCAGGGCGGTACAGCTTGACTGTGTTATTGAGTACCTTCGCTTGTTTTCTGCATTGGCGCTTCCACATTGCTGCTTGAGCTGAAGATGCTCAGCCTGGTCCTTGGACCTTGTTCTTCGTATCCTGACTGCTCACGTCGGTTGCTTAACGAAGGGTCAGGCATTTCTTGTCATGATATAAAAGTACAAAGCAGAGTAAGGCTTTTGTCTTCAGTCACCTCATCAGTAGCTTTCTGGAGCATTGCTTCAGGCTGCATGTGAAGCTGTGAAGAGCTAAGAAGTTTGTGTGTGTGGTGGCTGGGCGTTGAGGAGAAGGTGGCAAAAAGATTCAGTGTTTGTGTTTGGGATTGCAGGGCCTGCCCTCTACCCTTAGGAGTCGGATGACCGCTTGAGGTGAGTCAGGGAGGTAAGGAGAATGGTTGTGGGGTCGGTCACTGTTGTAAGAACTGGGGTCATTTGTCCTTGTTGCAGTCCTAGGTCGCGGAGGGCAAGGGAGGCCTGGCGTTGGACTGCGGAATCTCTTTGGGGCAGGTGAGCACAGTGTTAAGGAGCTTTGGGGGAGGCTGAGGGTTGGTATGGAAGAGGCTGGGCTGGAGTGATGGTGATGGTGGCCAGCAGAGCATGCTCCCATTTCTTTGTTTGTTTCTGGCAGATGATGAAGAGGAACTTGGCAATGGCTGCGACATGGCTGGAGTCTGCTGCGGGAGTTGTGGGCAGCGGGGCTGCTTTGAGACCCATGGCACTCTGCACGAGGCGAGGGTTCCAGGCAGGGTAATTTTGAAGCTTCAGGGAGTTCAGTTCCTCGTGATTCCTGAAGCCTGCCTGGGGGGATGTTGCTGTGCGTTAGGAAAGAAAATGGGAGAGTTGGTGTGGCAGCCCTGAAGTTGCTGTCTCATCTATGGGTGTAGGTAGTTGGTAAGTATGTTTAGGTCTAGTGAGTGTTGTCTGTTGGGTGCAATTCGTTAGCTTTGCAGACATGGAAAAAAATTGAAGGGAGGGGAGGATGTTTAGAGGTCATATTGTAAAGGTATCAATAGGAATGGTTTTTTGTCTGCAGGTTAGTATGCACAGAAGCTGTGGAGTCGAGAGGAGCTCCGTCTGCTTCTGGACAGCAATACCCGGGACGTAGAAGATTTCAGTCAGGCGCGTGAAAGCGGTGCGTGTCACGTGGAAGGCGGCGTTGCCGTACGTAAAGGACGTCTGATGACGGTGACGTGACCGAGCGTGCGACCTGTCGAGCGCCTTGTGTAAGTAGTGAAGTGTTATTGGATTTGTAAGAATGAATTGTAAATGGTGAAGAATGTCATTTCTGTAAACGCATTTAAAAGAAATGTATGATGTTAGTAATTGCCAAAGTTTATGTGAAGTAAATGTTAGTGGTATTGGTCTTAGAATGCTGCTGGTGGTCTTAGAATGTCGGTGTTAGGCTTGGAATGCTGGTAATGGCCTTAAAATCCACGTCAGCCTTAGAATGCTGGTATTAGTCTTAAAAAGAATATGTTAGTTTTAGAAGGCGTGGCTCAGTGTTAGAATGCTGCTCTCAGTCTCAGAATGGAGGTGTTAGTGTTAGAATACATGTCCAAGGTAGTGTGTGGGCGGTTGCAGGCTTAGGGCTTGTCTGTATGAGTGGGACGTGGCTTGTGGATTTAAAACGTGTTTAGGTTTTAGATATTTCCAGAACTTACATGTTTTTAGAAATTAAGGGCTGCGTGGGGGAGTCAGGGGCTTCTTGAAGGACTGGTTGTCTAAAGTGGGAGCTCAGAGTCTGCTTGGAGGATTTAGGGTCTAATGCGTGAGCTTAGGTTCAGCTTGGAGGATTTTGTCCAATTTGTGCCCCTAGGGTCCAATTTGTGACCTTAGGGTCTGCTTGGAGGACTTGGGGTCGAAGTTGCGGGCTTGGGGTCGAAGTTGCGGGCTTGGGGTCGAAGTTGCGGGCTTGGGGTCGAAGTTGCGGGCTTGGGGTCGAAGTTGCGGGCTTGGGGTCGAAGTTGCGGGCTTGGGGTCGAAGTTGCGGGCTTGGGGTCGAAGTTGCGGGCTTGGGGTCGAAGTTGCGGGCTTGGGGTCGAAGTTGCGGGCTTGGGGTCGAAGTTGCGGGCTTGGGGTCGAAGTTGCGGGCTTGGGGTCGAAGTTGCGGGCTTGGGGTCGAAGTTGCGGGCTTGGGGTCGAAGTTGCGGGCTTGGGGTCGAAGTTGCGGGCTTGGGGTCGAAGTTGCGGGCTTGGGGTCGAAGTTGCGGGCTTACAGTCTTTTTTGAGATCTTAAGGTGTGCTTGGAGGACTTAGGGTCTAATTTTTGTTCTCAGGGTCTAATTTGGGATCTTCGAGTCTGTTTGGCGCACTAGGTGTCTGCTTGGTGTGCTTGGGGAGGGTGCTGCTTTGAGCCCTCTCTGAGCGTGTATCTGTTCCTGTTTCTTTTTCAGGTGGCACAGCCAAGCCTGGAGAGGTGATGGCACAAAATGCGGAGAACTGTGAGGAGGTAAGGGGTTTGTGTGTGGGTGTGTGTGTGTGGTGGGTGGGCGTTGAGGAGAATGTGGCAAAGGGTCTTAGTATTTGTGTTTGGGATTGCAGGGCGAGGGTGTAGTGTGTGAGCTTAGTGTCTGCTTGGAGGGCTTGGTGTCTAATGTATAAGCTCAGGGTCTGCTTGGAGGACTTAGGGTGAAATTTGTGACATTAGGGTCTCATTTGTGAGTTTAGGGTCTGCTTGGAGGTCTTAGTGTCCAATTTGTGATCTCGTTGTCTGCTTGGAGGAATTAGGGTCTCATTTGTGACCTTAGGGTGAAATTTGTGACCTGGGGTTTAAGGTATGATCTCAGGGTCTGCTTGGAGGACTTAGGGTCTAATGTGTGAGCTCAGGGTCTGCTTGGAGGACTTAGTGTATGATTTGTGAGGTTAGGGTCTGTTTGGAGGTCTAAGGGTCCAGTATGTGAGCTTAGGGTCCAATATGTGAGCTTACGGTTTAATTTGTGATCTCGGGGTCTGCTTGGTGGACTGAGTGTCTAATTTGTGAGCTTAGGATATCCTTGGAGGACTTAGTTTCTAATTCGTGATCTTAGGACCAGCTTGGAGGTCTTAGTGTCTACTTTGTGTTGGTAGGGTCTAATTTGTCGTCTTAGGGTCTAATTTGTCGTCTTAGGGTCTAATTTGTCGTCTTAGGGTCTAATTTGTCGTCTTAGGGTCTAATTTGTCGTCTTAGGGTCTAATTTGTCGTCTTAGGGTCTAATTTGTCGTCTTAGGGTCTAATTTGTCGTCTTAGGGTCTAATTTGTCGTCTTAGGGTCTAATTTGTCGTCTTAGGGTCTAATTTGTCGTCTTAGGGTCTAATTTGTCGTCTTAGGGTCTAATTTGTCGTCTTAGGGTCTAATTTGTCGTCTTAGGGTCTAATTTGTCGTCTTAGGGTCTAATTTGTCGTCTTAGGGTCTAATTTGTCGTCTTAGGGTCTAATTTGTCGTCTTAGGGTCTAATTTGTCGTCTTAGGGTCTAATTTGTCGTCTTAGGGTCTAATTTGTCGTCTTAGGGTCTAATTTGTCGTCTTAGGGTCTAATTTGTCGTCTTAGGGTCTAATTTGTCGTCTTAGGGTCTAATTTGTCGTCTTAGGGTCTAATTTGTCGTCTTAGGGTCTAATTTGTCGTCTTAGGGTCTAATTTGTCGTCTTAGGGTCTAATTTGTCGTCTTAGGGTCTAATTTGTCGTCTTAGGGTCTAATTTGTCGTCTTAGGGTCTAATTTGTCGTCTTAGGGTCTAATTTGTCGTCTTAGGGTCTAATTTGTCGTCTTAGGGTCTAATTTGTCGTCTTAGGGTCTAATTTGTCGTCTTAGGGTCTAATTTGTCGTCTTAGGGTCTAATTTGTCGTCTTAGGGTCTAATTTGTCGTCTTAGGGTCTAATTTGTCGTCTTAGGGTCTAATTTGTCGTCTTAGGGTCTAATTTGTCGTCTTAGGGTCTAATTTGTCGTCTTAGGGTCTAATTTGTCGTCTTAGGGTCTAATTTGTCGTCTTAGGGTCTAATTTGTCGTCTTAGGGTCTAATTTGTCGTCTTAGTGTCTGCTTGGAGGACATAGTGTCTAACTTGTGGTCTCGGTGTGTAACTTGTGATCTTAGGGTCTGCTTGGAGGACTTAGTGTCCGGTTGGTGATCTTAGTGTCTTCATGGTGGATTTAGTGTCTATTTTGTGATCTTCACGTCAAATTTGTGATCTTAGTGTCTGTTTGGAGCATGTAGTGTCTAAGTTGTGATCTTAGGGTCTAAGTTGTGACCTTAGTGTCTGTTTGGAGGGTGTAGTGTCTAAGTTGTGATCTTAGGATCTAATTTGTTATCTTAGGGTTTAAGTTGTGATCGTAGGTTCTAAGTTGTGATCTTGATGTCTGCTTGGACATCTTAGTGTCTAATTTGTGATCTTAGTGTCTGCTTGGAGGACTTAGTGTCTAATTTGTGATCTTCATGTCTACTTGGATGACTTAGTTTCTAATTTGTGTGCTTAGTGTCTAATTTTTGAGCTTAAGTTCTACTTTGTGAGCTTGGTGTCTCATTTGTGTTCTTAGGGTCTGCTTGGAGGACTTAGGGTCTCATTTGTGTTCTTAGGGTCTGCTTGGAGGACTTAGGGTCTAAGTTGTGATCTTAGGGTCTGCTTGCAGGTCTTAGTGTCTCATTTGAGATCTTAAGGTGTGCTTGGAGGACTTAGTGTCTAATTTGTGTTCTCAGTATCTAATTTGTGATCTTCGGGTCCGCTTGGCGCGCTTGGTGTCCGCTTGGCGTGCTTGGTGAGGGTGCAGCTTTGAGCCCTCTCTGAGCGTGTATCTGTTTCTTTTTCAGGTGGCGCAGGCAAGCCTGGAGAGGTGATGGCGCAAACTGCGGAGAGCTGAGAGGAGGTAAGGGGTTTGTGTGGGTGTGGTGGGTGGGCGTTGAGGAGAAGGTGGCAAAGGGGTCAGTATTTGTGTTTGGGATTGCAGGGCCTGCCCTCTACCTTTGGAGTCGGATGAGCGTTGGAGGTGAGTCAGGGAGGTAAGGAGAAGGATGGTGGAGTCGGTGCCTTCTTGCAAACACTCTGGTCATTTCTCTCTGCTGTCCTCCTAGGGCGCGGAGGGCAGGGGAGGCCCGGCGTCACACTCTGGCACCGATTTGGGACAAACAAGGCGAGCACAATGTCGAGGAGCTTTGGAGGAGGCAGACGGTTTTCCTGGGCCAGGCCGGTGTGGTTCAGGTGGAGTGATGGCGATGGCGGCCAGCATGGTGTGTTCCAGTTTGTTTGTTTGCTTGTTTGTTTGTTTGTTTTGTGGCAGATGATGAAGAGGAACTTGGCAACGGCTGCAACATGGCTGGAGTCTGCTGCAGGAGTTGTGAGCAGTGAGGCTGCCTGGCAAGCCATGGCACTCTGCACGCTAAGTAGAGGGACTCCTTTACGGGGCAGGGGGTGGGGGAGAATGTCAGAATGGCGGGAAGGGGTTTGAAATTTAGCGTTCGGATGTAGCATCTGAGCCGGAATGTCAGAAGGTCGGAGAACGCGTTCGGAGGTGCCTGGGAGGGGCAGGGTCAGCTCTAGTGAAGGTAGGGACTCGGAGTGAAATGCCAGGATGAAAAGGTGACGTTTTGTCGTCGCGCACGGAGGGAACACATGCACAATCAATATGATTGATAAAAGTGATCCGTTTATTGTGCTCAAATAGTGGGTATATATAGTGTCAAACTGCCACGTACACACAGCTTCCCGCAGTGATTGGTTGGCATATACAGCATTGGGTACATTCCAGGTGCGTTTTGATGATTTTCCCCTGCTCATATACACATCCTCCCCTCAAGGTCTCTGCTCCTAGTTCACAGACAATTTTTAGCTACAAGGTAGGCCAGCTGCTCTTCTATATCTATTGGTTAACTTCCAGGGTTTTTCCACTGCTGGCAACTGTACACAACTGGTGTTTTTTCCTCACTTTCACAGAATCTGTGCTTAATTAAGCTCAGACATGGGAACATGACCTTTGCTTGCTAACCATGCCTCCACAATTCCCCCTTTTTCTTTTTGAGCAAGCCAAATGGATGCTACACTTTTCTTAAGCATTGATATCACACATCGCAGCATACAACTTGCTATTAATACGAATAAGACTACTGCACATAATATAGTTGCACCTTGCATAAGCAAATCTTTAAGCCATCCAGAAATTCCCCATCCTCTAAAGAGTTTTGTCAACCAATCCAAACCATCATCTCTTATTAGTCGCTTGACCCCTTCTCTTAATTGTTGTATGCTTTTATAGATTGATTCCAAATGATCTGACAAATTCCTACAGCACATCCCTTCAAACTCTGCGCAAACATGTCCTTGTGCCAACAACAAAAAATCTATTGCTGCTCTATTCTGTAAGGTGGCATGACGAATACTATCAACATCAGTTAAAAGTCCGCTCATAGCAAGTGAAGTAGCATTTGTCTGTCTTGCAAGCCAACAGCCTAGTTTATTTAATGTTGCTAAAGCTTGAGCTCTAGCTACTTTGGGAGCTAAAAATGAGGCAGCTATTATTTCACCCAGGATCCATAAATTTACTTTGTCCTCACAGCTCAAATGAAAAGCATGCTTTGACCTTCAAGAACACAATCCTCTTTTGTATATTATCATAGTGCTATTATGGATAAACATGCCTAAGATATCTGCTGTACATGGGCAATTATATGGGACTTTACATAGGACGGCACCCCCTGCCAGGCCCGATCCTGTGGCAACTAAGGCACAGACTCCATTTCTGGCTACAAACAAAATCCCTTATTGAGTGAGCTTACAGGCTTTTATAGTATTCTGCCTAGCGGTTAGTAGTGGTTAGTTCCTTTGGTACTTTTCCATCATGAAACAATCTTATTGATCACGCACTTTCTCAGCCAATCACATTACTGTCCACACTCTTTTGCTTGACCAATTATTTCTAAACATAGTTCTTTGCCATCACTACTCATTATATCGAAACTTTCACTTCCCCTTGACTACACATTCTTTATCATGTCTTAAGCATCCTCCTGTGTTCAAATTTACAGTCCTCAGAAATTATCTTGCTGTTCTCTCTTCGGTTCCACCCGATGTTCTTTCTCCGGTTCTTCCCAACTTGTCCCTTTCACTTCTTTCAAGGTTTGTGGTTGGTAAGAGTCCAAATGTTCAGGCTCTCGTCCAGGTCTACTGGTGCAGCTTCTTGTGCAGCATGTTGAAGATGGCCTTTTTTTTTTTCTTTTTTTTTTTTTTTTCACCCTCTTTATTTGTTCCATTACCTGCTTTATAACACTACCATTGTATTACAATCTTTCTAGTTTTTGTCTTAGCATTTTCTAGTAGCTGCTGCAAATTTGCATGCTCTAAGATCTCTTTTACAAGTAACAAATCCACACAACACAAGGTATAGTTTCTCATTAGTAACTGGCTAGTAAATACAGGTGGTTTTATACACAAAATCACAGCCTCTAATAATAGCTACGTTATAAGCACACATATTCAAGTTATTACTTTTCAGTTATCCCCAAGTGATGTCCTGCAATCATTTATTTTTCTCTTCCTCTATCTCATTCTGCTCGGGGTATTTACTGTCAGCTCCTATAGCTGAGGTATCAGGTTTCTCCACTTGTCTGTCCAGCTTATGGTAAGGGTTAACAAACTTTGCAGGTAGCCACCATGGATCTTTAGGTAGGAGGATACAAACATACTCCCTATCCTGTGCTATCAGCTCCTGAGAAGGAGCTGGGTTAGAGTGATTCAAAGGCATTCTGATGGGAAAAGGATGTGAAGCTACAGCTGCCTGCCTGCTTAGCAGCAGCCATAAATACCTGCCAGCAACAGCACTTTGCATTAACCCTTTCTTGTCCAAAATGTTAATCTGCTACCCATTAAAACTTTTATACAAACCCAAGAACAAAAAATACATAGAGCACTGTCCGCCCTCAGCACACACACACGCACACACGCATGGGATCCCACAAGCACACTCCATACAACTACAATATTCAAAACACAAAGCCTAGACAATCATTACTTCCACTACACAGTCCCTCATACGGAATGTGGCGTAAGGACCCTGTGAAGATAATCAAAAAATCAGCTCCAAGCAGCATCATCGCAGTGTGAGGTTGCAGGCTCAACTTTAGCGGGTGTCCCCGCAGAGGCTCTGCCTCCCCACATCGCATGAGCCTTGGGCTTTTACACTGATCAAAATGCACACTCATTCCGATGCAGGTGGCCAGCCTACATGGGAAGAAGTGGTCAGCAATATCCTTAATAATTCTCCAAGGTCTAATAGAAACACAAATATACATGGATATATATTTCCCAACTTCTAATACATGTGGATAACAAAGAGACTATCAAATGAGTTGTATATGGGGTTTCAAGTCCCCAGCCTGCCACGTTACTCATATAGCGTGTTCAAAAGGCTATTTTTTTTTTATTTTTTTTTTTCCCTGTTTCTTTTTTTTTTCTTTTTTCTGTAGGGGCCAGTTTGTCGTCAGCAGGGAGGATTCCCCCAGGGTAGGCTTTGAGGGTTGTTGTCGCTCATTGTGGGGAATCCCCGTCCCTCGCCCTGTTGCACAAGGGGGAGTGTTACCAGGACTCCACTTCGCCTTTTCCTGCTGCTGCTGTTGTTGCTGTTGCTGTTGCCGCGGTTTCTGGCAGTCGCGCTGCAGCTCCAGCGCTGCCTCCTCGGCCGCGCGGCCCGAGAGCTCTGGCCGCGCCTCCCGGGGCACCTTCCTCCACAGCTCCCACACTTGCACCCACGGCTCCTCCATTTGCAGCTCCTCGGTGTCCCGCAGCCGCTCCGGCAGCTCCTCTCCTGGAGATAACTTTCTCGATAGCACCCCACATCTCCTTCCATAATCAAAAAGGGTAGTAAGCCCTTTTCCTAGATCCCGCTTCTCTAAGAAGCACTTAAATAAATCAAAGGCCGCTTGTCTTTCCATTTTTCACTTCTCTCTTTTTTTTAAGTTTTGGTACTAATGCAGCTCACCAGCAAGCAGGCCAACTTAGCGGGCGGCGGAGGCTCCCTCTTCATCCTCCAGGCTCAGAGGCTCCTATTCTCTTTCAGGATTGACCTCTGTCTCTTCTCCAGGCTTTACCTTAGGACTACTTAGTAGTCCGATTCTTTTTTTTTTTTTTTTTTTTTTTAATCATAGGCTCCTCTTCTCTTTCAGGATTGGCCTCTTTTTTCTTCTTTCACTGCCCGTTCGCTGCCCGGCATCTTCAACCAGCAAAACCGAGCATTTTTTTTTTCTTCTTTCAGCCCTCCGGATGCTGCTTTTCCGGTGCTTTCCCGCTCCATGCGCAATTCTCCCAGCCACTATGGGTATCCGGGTTCCTCTGTTGGTCGATGTTCAGGGCGCCAATATGTCGTCGCGCACGGAGGGAACACCAGCACAATCAATATGTTTGATAAAAGTGATCCGTTTATTGTGCTCAAATAATGGGTATATATAGTGTCAAACTGCCACGTACACACAGCTTCCCGTAGTGATTGGTTGGCATATACAGCATTGGGTACATTCCAGGTGCATTTCGGTGATTTCCCCTGCTCATATACACATCCTCCTCTCAAGGTCTCTGCTCCTAGTTCACAGACAATTTTTAGCTACAAGGTAGGCCAGCTGCTCTTCTATCTCTATTGGTTAACATCCAGGGTTTTTCCACTGCTGGCAACTGTACACAACTGGTGTTTTTTCTCACTTTCACAGAATCTGTGCTTAATTAAGCTCAGACATGGGAACATGACCTTTGCTTGCTAACCATGCCTCCACAATTCCCCCTTTTTCTTTTTGAGCAAGCCAAATGGACGCTACACTTTTCTTAAGCATTGATATCACACATCGCAGCATACAACTTGCTATTAATACGAATAAGACTACTGCACATAATATAGTTGCACCTTGCATAAGCAAATCTTTAAGCCATGCAGAAATTCCCCATCCTCTAAAGAGTTTTGTCAACCAATCCAAACCATCATCTCTTATTAGTCGCTTGACCCCTTCTCTTAATTGTTGTCTACTTTTATAGATTGACTCCGAATGATCTGACAAATTCATACAGCACATCACTTCAAACTCTGTGCAACCATGTCCTTGTGCCAACAACAAAAAATCAATTGCTGCTCTATTCTGTAAGGTGGCATGATGAATACTATCAACATCAGTTAAAAGTCCGCTCATAGCAAGTGAAGTAGCATTTGTCTGTCTTGCAAGCCAAGAAACTAGTTTATTTAATGTTGCTAAAGCTTGAGCTCTAGCTACTTTGGGAGCTAAAAATGAGGCAGCTGTTATTTCACGCAGGTTCCAAAAATCTACTTTGTCATCACAGCTCAAATAAAAAACATGCTTTGACCTTCAAGAACACAATCCTCTTTTGTATATTATCATAGTGCTGTTAGGGATAAACATGCCTAAGATATCTGCTGTACATGGGCAATTATATGGGACTTTACATAGGACGGCACCCCCTGCCAGGCCTGATTCTGTGGCAACTAAGGCACAGACTCTGTTTCTGGCTACAAACAAAATCCCTTATTGAGTGAGCTTACAGGCTTTTATAGTATTCTGCCTAGCGGTTAGTAGTGGTTAGTTCCTTGGTACTTATCCATCACGAAACAATCTTATTGATCACGCACTTTCTCAGCCAATCACATTACTGTCCATGCACTTTTGCTTGACCAATTATTTCTAAACATAGTTCTGCCAGTGGACAGTCAGGCCAGTGGGCCTGGTGTCTAAGTTGTGGGCTTGGTGTCTAGGTTGTGGTCCTGGTGTCTAGGTTGTGGGCTTGGTGACTAGGTTGTGACCTTGGTGTCTCCTTGGAGGACTTGATGTCTAAGTTGTAGACTTCGTGTCTAATTTGTGGACTTGGTGTTTAAGTAGTGGACTGAGATGCTCATTTATAACCTTAGTGTCTGCTTGGGGGACTTGGTGTCTAAGTTGTGGACTTGGTGTCTAAGTTGTGGAATTAGGGGCTAATTTATGACCTTGGTGTCTATGTTGTGGATTTGGTATCTTAAGTTGTGGACTTGGTGTCTAAGTTGTGGGCTTGGTGTCTATGTTGTGGACCTGGTGTCTAGAGTTGTGGAATTTGAGGCTTATTTATGACCTTAGTGTCTGCTTGGAGGAGTTGGTGTCTCAGTTGTGGTCTAGGTGTCTTAGTTGTGTACTAGGTGTCTCAGTTGTGGACTGGGTGTCTCAGTTGTGGACTAGGTGTCTCTGTTGTGACCTTGGTGTCTCTGTTGTGACCTTGGTGTCTCTGTTGTGACCTTGGTATCTCAGTTGCTACCTTGCTGTCTAAGTTGTGACCTTGGTGTCTAAGTTGTGGACTTGGTGTTTAATTTGTGGGCTTGGTGTCTAAGTTGTGGACCTGGTGTCTAGAGTTGTGGACTTTGAGGCTTATTTATGACCTTAGTGTCTCCTTGGAGGAGTTGGATTCTCAGTTGTGGACTTGGTGTCTCAGTTGTGGACTTGGTGTCTCAGTTGTGGACTTGGTGTCTAAGTTGTGGGCCTGGTGTCTAAGTTGTGGGCTTGGTGTCTAAGTTGTGGGCTTGGTGTCTAAGTTGTTGGCCTGGTGTCTAATTTGTCGCCTGGTGTCTAAGTTGTGGGCCTGCTGTCTAAGTTGTGGGCTTGATGTCTAAGTTGTGGGCTTGGTGTCTAAGTTGTGGGCTTGGTGTCTAAGTTGTGGGCTTGGTGTCTAAGTTATGGGCTTGGTGTCTAAGTTGTGGGCTTGGTGTCTAAGTTGTGGGCTTGGTGTCTAAGTTGTGGGCTTGGTGTCTAAGTTGTGGGCTTGGTGTCTAAGTTGTGGGCTTGGTGTCTAAGTTGTGGGCTTGGTGTCTAAGTTGTGGGCTTGGTGTCTAAGTTGGGGACTTGGTGTCTAAGTTGTGGACTTGGTGTCTAAGTTGTGGGCTGGGGTTCTAAGTTGTGGGCTTGGTGTCTAAGTTGTGGGCTTGGTGTCTACGTTGTGGACTTGGTGTCTACATTGTGGACTTGGTGTCTACGTTGTGGACTTGGTGTCTACGTTGTGGAGTTGGAGTCTACGTTGTGGACTTGGTGTCTAAGTTGTGACTTGGCGGTTAATTTATGACCTTAGTGTCTTGTTGGAGGATTTGATGTTTAAGTTTTGACCTTAGTATCTTCTTGGAGGACTTGGTGTCTAAGTTGTGGACTTGGTGTCTATGTTGTGGACCTGGTGTCTAGAGTTGTGGAATTTGAGGCTTATTTATGACCTTAGTGTCTGCTTGGAGGAGTTGGTGTCTCAGTTGTGGTCTAGGTGTCTTAGTTGTGTACTAGGTGTCTCAGTTGTGGACTGGATGTCTCAGTTGTGGACTAGGTGTCTCTGTTGTGACCTTGGTGTCTCTGTTGTGACCTTGGTGTCTCAGTTGTGACCTTGGTGTCTAAGTTGTGACCTTGGTGTCTAAGTTGTGACCTGGTGTCTAAGTTGTGACCTGGTGTCTAAGTTGTGACCTTGGTGTCTAAGTTGTGGGCTTGGTGTCTAAGTTGTGGGCTTGGTGTCTAAGTTGTGGGCTTGGTGTCTAAGTTGTGGGCTTGGTGTCTAAGTTATGGACCTAGTGTCTAGAGTTGTGGAATTTGAGGCTTATTTATGACCTTAGTGTCTGCTTGGAGGAGTTGGATTCTCAGTTGTGGAGATGGTGTCTCAGTTGTGGACTTGGTGTCTCAGTTGTGGGCTTGGTGTCTAAGTTGTGGGCTTGGTGTCTCAGTTGTGGGCTTGGTGTCTAAGATGTGGGCTTGGTGTCTAAGATGTGGGCTTGGTGTCTAAGATGTGGGCTTGGTGTCTAAGATGTGGGCTTGGTGTCTAAGTTGTGGGCTTGGTGTCTAAGTTGTCGCCTGGTGTTTAAGTTGTGGGCCTGGTGTCTAAGTTGTGGGCTTGGTGTCTAAGTTGTGGGCTTGGTGTCTAAGATGTGGACTTTAAGGCTAATTTATGACCTTAGTGTCTGCTTGTAGGAGCTGTTGTGTAAGATGTGGACTAGGTGTCTCAGTTGTGGACTAGGTGTCTCTGTTGTGACCTTGGTGTCTCAGTTGTGACCTTGGTGTCTCCCTGGAGGACGTGATGTGTAAGTTGTAGACTTCGTGTCTAATTTCTGGATTTGGTGTCTAAGTTGTGAACTGAGACGCTCATTTATGACCTTAGTGTCTGCTTGGAGGACTTGGTGTCTAACTTGTGGACTTGTTGTCTAAGTTGTGAAATTAGGGGCTAATTTATGACCTTGGTGTCTATGTTGTGGATTTGGTATCTTAGGTTGTGGGCTTGGTGCCTAGGTTGTGGGCTTGGTGCCTAGGTTGTGGGCTTGGTGTCTAGGTTGTGGGCTTGGTGTCTAGGTTGTGGGCTTGGTGTCTAAGATGTGGGCTTGGTGTCTAAAATGTGGGCTTGGTGTCTAGGTTGTGCGCTTGGTGTCTAAGTTGTGGGCTTGGTGTCTAAGATGTGGGCTTGGTGTCTAAGTTGTGGGCTTGGTGTCTAAGTTGTGGGCTTGGTGTCTAAGTTGTGGGCTTGGTGTCTAAGTTGTGGGCTTGGTTTCTAAGTTGTGGGCTTGTTGTCTATGTTGTGGACTTCGTGTATAATTTGAGGACTTGGTGTATAAGTTGAGGACCTGGTGTCTAAGTTTTGGACTGAGATGCGCTTTTATAACATTAGTGTCTGCTTGGAGGACTTGTTGTGTAACTTGTGGACTTGGTGTCTAAATTTTGGAATTAGGGGCTAATTTATGACCTTGGTGTCTAAGTTGTGGACTTGGTGACTTAAGTTGTGGACTTGGTGTATTAAGTTGTGGGCTTGGTGTCTAAGTTGTGGGCTTAAATGCTAATTTATGACCTTAGTGTTTTGTTGGTCGAGTTGATGTATAAGTTGCAAGCTTAGTATATTCTTGGATGACTTGGTGTCTCAGTTGTGGACTAGGTGTCTCAGTTGTGACATTGATGTCTCAGTTGTGACTTTGGTGTCTCCTTGGATGACTTGATGACTAAGTTATAGACTTCGTGTCTAATTTGTGGACTTGCCGTCTAAGTTGTGGACTTAAAGGCTCATTTATGACCTGAGTGTCTGCTTGTATAATCTGTTGTCTAAGATTTGGACAAGGTGTCTCGGTTGTGGACTACGTGTCTCGGTTGTGGACTAGGTGTCTCAGTTGTGGTCTAGGTGTCTTAGTTGTGGACTAGGTGTCTCAGTTGTGAGCTTGGTATCAGTTGTGAGCTTGGTGTCTCAGTTGTGAGCTTGGTGTCTCAGTTGTGAGCTTGGTGTCTCCCTGGAGGACTTCATGTCTAAGTTGCAGACTTCGTGGCTAATTTGTGGGCTTGGTGTCTAAGTTGTGAACTGAGATGCTCATTTATGAGCATAGTGTCTGCTTGGAGGACTTGGTGTCTAACTTGTGGATTTGGTGTCTAAGTTGTGGAACTAGGGGCTAATTTATGACCTTGGTGTCTATGTTGTGGATTTGGTATCTTAAGTTGTGGACTTGGTGTCTAGGTTGTGGGCTTGGTGCGTAGGTTGTGGGCTTGGTTTCAAGGTTGTGGGCTTGGTATCTAAGTTGTGGGCTTGGTGTCTAAGTTGTGGACTTGGTGTCTAAGTTGTGGGCTTGGTGTCTAGGTTGTGGGCTTGGTGTCTAGGTTGTGGGCTTGGTGCGTAGGTTGTGGGCTTGGTTTCTAGGTTGTGGGCTTGGTATCTAAGTTGTGGGCTTGGTGTCTAAGTTGTGGGCTTGGTGTCTAAGTTGTGGACTTGGTGTCTAAGTTGTGGGCTTGGTGTCTAAGTTGTGGGCTTGGTGTCTAAGTTGTGGGCTTGGTGTCTAAGTTGTGGGCTTGGTGTCTAAGTTGTGGGCTTGGTGTCAAAGTTGTGGGCTTGGAGTCTAGGTTGTGGGCTTGGTGTCTAAGTTGTGGGCTTGGTGTCTAAGATGTGGGCTTGGTGTCTAAGATGTGGGCTTGGTGTCTAAGATGTGGGCTTGGTGTCTAAGATGTGGGCTTGGTGTCTAAGATGTGGGCTTGGTGTCTAAGATGTGGGCTTGGTATCTAAGATGTGGGCTTCGTATCTAAGTTGTGGGCTTGGTGTCTAAGTTGTGGGCTTGGAGTCTAATTTCTGGACTGAGATGCTCATTTATAAGGTTAGTTTCTGCTTGGAGGACGTGGTGTCTAACTTGTGGGCTTGGTGTCTAAGTTGTGGTATTAGCGGCTAATTTATTTCATTGGTGTCTAAGTTGTGGGCTTGTTGTCTAGGTTGTGGGCTTGTTGTCTAGGTTTTGGGCTTGGTGTTTAGGTTGCGGGCTTTGTGTCTAGGTTGCGGGCTTGGTGTCTAAGTTGAGGACTTGGTGTGTAAGTTGAGGACTTGGTGTCTAACTTGTGGACTGGGATGCGCATTTATAACCTTAGTGGCTGCTGGTAGGACGTGGTGTCTAACTTGTGGACTTGGTGTCTAAGTTGTGGTATTAGGGGCTAATTTATGACCTTGGTGTCTAAGTTGTGGGCTTGGTGTCTTATGTTGTGGGCTTGGTGTCTACGTTGTGGGCTTGGTGTCTACGTTGTGGGCTTGGTGTCTAAGTTGAGGGCTTGGTGTCTAAGTTGTGGACTGAGTTGCGCTTTTATAACCTTAGAGTTTTCTTGGAGGTCGTGGTGTCTAAGTTGTGGGCTTGGTGTCTAAGTTGTGCGCTTGGTGTCATAAGTTGTGGGCTTGGTGTCTTAAGTTGTGGACTGGGTGTCTAAGTTGTGGGATGGGGTCTAAGTTGTGGGCATGATGTCTATGTTGTGGGCTTGGTGTCTTATGTTGTGGGCTTGGTGTCTAAGTTGTGGGCTTGGTGTCTAAGTTGTGGTCTAGGTGTCTCAGTTGTGGACTTGGTGTTTCAGTTGTGGACTTGGTGTTTCAGTTGTGGACTTGGTGTCTAAGTTGTGGACTAGGTGTCTCAGTTGTGACCTTGGTGTCTCAGTTGAGACCTTGGAGTCTCCTTGGAAGCCTTGATGTCTAAGTTGTAGATTTCGTGTCTAATTTGTGGACTTGGTGTCTAAGTTGTGGATTGAGATGCTCATTTATAACATTAGTATTTGCTTGGAGGACTTGGTGTCTAAGATCTGGGCTTGGCGTTTAAGTTGTGGGCTCGGCGTCTAAGTTGTGGGCTCGTCGTCTAAGTTGTGGGCTCGTCGTCTAAGTTGTGGGCTCGGCGTCTAAGTTGTGGGCTCGGCGTCTAAGTTGTGGGCTCGGCGTCTAAGTTGTGGGTTCGGCGTCTAAGTTGTGGGCTCGGAGTCTAAGTTGTGGGCTCGGCATCTAAGTTGTGGGCTTGGCGTCTAAGTTGTGGGGTTTTCGTCTAAGTTGTGGGCTTTTCGTCTAAGTTGTGGGCTTTTCGTCTAAGTTGTGGGCTTTTCGTCTAAGTTGTGGGCTTGGCGTCTAAGTTGTGGGCTTGGCGTCTAAGTTGTGGGCTTAGCGTCTAAGTTGTGGGCTAGGTGTTTTTGTTGTTGGCTTGGTGTTTAAACTGTGTGCTTGGTGTCTAATTTCTGGACTGAGATGCTCATTTATAACCTTAGTGTCTGCTTGGAGGACTTGATGTCTAAGTTGTTGACTTGGTGTCTATGTTGTGGACTTGGTCTATAAGTTGAGGAATTGGTGTCTAATTTGTGGACTTGGTTTCTAAGTTGTGGACTGAGATGCGCTTTTATAACCTTAGTGTCTGCTTGGAGGACTTGGTGTCTAAGTTGTGGAATTAGGGGCTAATTTATGACCTTGGTTTCTAAGTTGTGGACTTGGTGTCTAAGTTGTGGAATTAGGGGCTAATTTATGACCTTGGTGTCTAAGTTGTGGACTTGGTGTCTAAGTTCTGGGCTTGGTGTCTAAGTTCTGGGCTTGGTGTCTAAGTTCTGGGCTTGGTGTCTAAGTTCTGGGCTTGGTGTCTAAGTTCTGGGCTTGGTGTCTAAGTTCTGGGCTTGGTGTCTAAGTTCTGGGCTTGGTGTCTAAGTTCTGGGCTTGGTGTCTAAGTTTTGGGCTTTGTGTCTAAGTTGTGGACTTGGTGTCTAAGTTGTGGGCTTAAAGGCTAATTTATGACCTTAGTGTTTTGTTGGTGGAGTTGATTTATAAGTTGCAAGCTTAGTATATTCTTGGATGTCTTGGTGTCTCAGTTGTGGACTAGGTGTCTCAGTTGTGACCTTGATGTCTCAGTTGTGACTTTGGTGTCTCCTTGGAGGACTTGATGTCTAAGTTGTAGACTTCGTGTCTCATTTGTGGACTTGGTGTCTAAGTTGTGGACTTAAAAGCTAATTTATGACCTTAGTGTCTGCTTGTAGAATCTGTTGTCTAAGATGTGGACAAGCTGTCTCATTTCTGGACTAGGTGTCTCGGTTGTGGACTACGTGTCTCAGTTGTGGACTAGGTGTCTCAGTTGTGAGCTTGGTGTCTCAGTTGTGAGTTTGGTGTCTAATTTGTGAGCTTGGTGTCTCAGTTCTGACCTTGGTGTCTCATTTCTGACCTTGGTGTCTCCCTGGAGGACTTGATGTCTAAGTTGTAGACTTCGTTGCTAATTTGTGGTCTTGGTGTCTAAGTTGTGAACTGAGATGCTCATTTATAACCTTAGTGTCTGCTTGGAGGACTTGGTGTCTAAGTTGTGGGATTGGTGTATAAGTTGAGGACTTGGTGTCTAAGTTTTTGGCTTGGTGTCTAAGTTGTGGGCTGGATGTCTAAGTTGTGGGCTGGATGTCTAACTTGTGGGCTTGGTGTCTATGTTGTGGGCTTGGTGTCTAAGTTGTGGACTTGGAGTTTAATTTATGACCTTAGTGTTTTGTTGGAGGACTTGATGTTTAAGCTGTGACCTTAGTATCTTCTTGGAGGACTTGGTGTCTAAGTTGTGGACTTAGTGTCTATGTTGTGGACCTGATGTCTAGAGTTGTGGAATTTGAGGCTTATTTATGACCTTAGTGTCTGCTTGGAGGAGTAGGTGACTCAGTTGTGGACTAGGTGTCTCAGTTGTGGACTAGTTGTCTCAGTTGTGACCTTGGTGTCTCAGTTGTTACCTTTGTGTCTCCTTGGAGGACTTGATGGCCAAGTTGTAGACTTCGTGTCTAATTTGTGGACTTGGTGTCTAAGTTGTGGACTGAGATGCTCATTTATGACCTTAGTGTCTGCTTGGAGGACTTGGTGTCTAACTTGTGGACTTGGTTTTAAGTTTTGGAATTAGGGGCTAATTTATGACGTTGGTGTCTAAGTTGTGGACTTGGTGTTTTAAGTTCTGGCCTTGGTGTCTAAGTTGTAGTCTTGGTGTCTAAGTTGTGTGCTTGGTGTCTAAGTTGTGGGCTTGGTGTCTAGGTTGTGGGCTTGGCGTCTAAGTTTTGGAGGTGGGGTCTAGGTTGTGGGCTTGGGGTCTAGGTTGTGGGCTTGGGGTCTAAGTTGTGGGCTTGGTGTCTAGGTTGTGGGCTTGGTGTCTAAGTTGTGGGCTTGGTGTCTAGGTTGTGGGCTTGCTGTCTAAGTTGTGGGCTTGCTGTCTAAGTTGTGGGCTTGGTGTCTAAGTTGTGGGCTTGGTGTCTAAGTTGTGGGCTTGTTGTCTAGGTTGTGGGCTTGGTGTCTAAGTTGTGGGCTTGGTGTCTATGTTGTGGGCTTGTTGTCTATGTTGTGGGCTTGCTGTCTATGTTGTGGGCTTGGTGTCTAAGTTCTGGACTGAGATGTTCATTTATAACCTTAGTGTCTGCTTGGAGGACTTGGTGTCTAAGTTGTGGACTTGGTGTCTAGGTTGTGGACTTGGTGTCTAGGTTGTGGACTTGGTGTCTAGGTTGTGGACTTGGTGTCTAGGTTGTGGACTTGGTGTCTAGGTTGTGGACTTGGTGTCTAGGTTGTGGACTTGGTGTCTAGGTTGTGGACTTGGTGTCTAGGTTGTAGACTTGGTGTCTAAGTTCTGGGGTTGGTGTCTAGGTTGTGGGCTTGGTGTCTATGTTCTGGGCTTGGTGTCTAAGTTGTGGGCTTGGTGTCTAAGTTGTGGGCTTGGAGATTAATTTAAGGCCTTAGTGTCTTGTTGGAGGACTTGATGTTTAAGTTGTGACCTTAGTATCTTCTTGGAGGACTTGGTGTCTAAGTTGTGGACTTGGTGTCTATGTTGTGGACTTGGTGTCTTAGTTGTGGACTTGGTGTCTAATTTGTGGACTTGGTTTCTAAGTTGTGGACTGAGATGCGCTTTTATAACCTTAGTGTCTGCTTGGAGGACTTGGTGTCTAAGTTGTGGAATTAGGGGCTAATTTATGACCTTGGTTTCTAAGTTGTGGACTTGGTATCTTAAGTTGTGGACTTGCTGTCTAAGTTGTGGGCTTGGTGTCTATGTTGTGGGTTTGGTGTGTAAGTTGAGGGCTTAGTGTCTAAGTTGTGGGCTTGGTGTCTAAGTTGTGGACTTGGTGTCTAGGTTGTGGACTCGGTGTCTAGGTTGTGGACTTGGTGTCTAGGTTGTGGACTTGGTGTCTAGGTTGTGGGCTTGGTGTCTAGGTTGTGGACTTGGTGTCTGGATTGTGGACTTGGTGTCTAAGTTGTGGAATTAGGGGCTAACTTATGACCTTGGTGTCTATGTTGTGGATTTGGTGTCTTAAGTTGTGGGCTTGGTGTCTAAGTTGTAGCCTTGGTGTCTAAGTTGTGGGCTTGGTGTCTAAGTTGTGGGCTTCGTGTCTAGGTTGTGGACTTGGTGTCTAGGTTGTGGACTTCGTGTCTAGGTTGTGGACTTGCTGTATAAGTTGTGGGCTTGGTGTCTAAGTTGTGGGCTTGGAGATTAATTTAAGGCCTTAGTGTCTTGTTGGAGGACTCGATGTTTCAGTTGTGACCTTAGTATCTTCTTGGAGGACTTGGTGTCTAAGTTGTGGACTTGGTGTCTAAGTTGTGGACTTGGTGTCTAAGTTGAGGACTTGGTGTATAAGTTGAGGAATTGGTGTATAAGTTGAGGACTTGGTGTCTAATTTGTGGACTTGGTTTCTAAGTTGTGTACTGAGATGCGCTTTTCTAACCTTAGTGTCTGCTTGGAGGACTTGGTGTCTAAGTTGTGGAATTAGGGGCTAATTTATGACCTTGGTTTCTAAGTTGTGGACTTGGTGTCTAAGTTTATGGGCTTGGTGTCTATGTTGTGGGCTTGGTGTGTAAGTTGAGGGCTTAATGTCTAAGTTGTGGGCTTGGTGTCTAAGTTGTAGACTTGGTGTCTAGGTTGTGGACTTGGTGTCTAGGTTGTGGACTTGGTGTCTAAGTTGTGGACTGAGATGCTCATTTTTAACGTTAGTGTCTGCTTGGAGGACTTGGTGTCTAAGTTGTGGACTTGATGTCTATGTTGTGGACTTGGTGTCTAAGTTGTGGACTTGGTGTCTAATTTGTGGACTTGGTTTCTAAGTTGTGAACTGAGATACATTTTTATAAGCTTAGTTTCTGCTTGGAGGACTTGGTGTCTAAGTTGTGGAATTAGGGGCTAATTTATTACCTTGGTTTCTAAGTTGTGGCCTTGGTGTCTAAGTTATGGAATTAGGGGCTAATTTATGACCTTGGTGTCTATGTTGTGGATTTGATGTCTTAAGTTGTGGACTTGGTGTCTAATTTGTGGGCTTGGTGTCTATGTTGTGGGTTTGGTGTGTAAGTTGAGGGCTTAGTGTCTAAGTTGTGGGCTTGGTGTCTAGGTTGTGGACTTGGTGTATAATTTGAGTACTTGGTGTCTAGGTTGTGGACTTGGTGTCTAAGTTGTGGAATTAGGGGCTAACTTATGACCTTGGTGTCTATGTTGTGGATTTGGTGTCTTAAGTTGTGGACTTGGTGTCTAAGTTGTGGGCTTGGTGTCTATGCTGTGGGCTTCGTGTCTAAGTTGTGGACTTGGTGTCTAGGTTGTGGACTTGGTGTCTAGGTTGTGGACTTGGTGTCCAGGTTGTGGACTTCGTGTCAAAGTTGTGGGCTTGGTGTCTAAGTTGTGGGCTTGGTGTCTAAGTTGTGGGCTTGGTGTCTAAGTTGTGGGCTTGGTGTCTAAGTTGTGGGCTTGGAGATTAATTTAAGGCCTTAGTGTCTTGTTGGAGGACTCGATGTTTCAGTTGTGACCTTAGTATCTTCTTGGAGGACTTGGTGTCTAAGTTGTGGACTTGGTGTCTAAGTTGTGGACTTGGTGTCTAAGTTGTGGACTTGGTGTCTAAGTTGTGGACTTGGTGTCTAAGTTGTGGACTTGGTGTCTAAGTTGAGGACTTGGTGTATAAGTTGAGGACTTGGTGTCTAATTTGTGGACTTGGGTTTAAGTTGTGTACTGAGATGCGCTTTTCTAACCTTAGTGTCTGCTTGGAGGATTTGGTGTCTAAGTTGTGGAATTAGGGGCTAATTTATGACCTTGGTTTCTAAGTTGTGGACTTGGTGTCTAAGTTGTGGGCTTGGTGTCTATGTTGTGGTCTTTGTGTGTAAGTTGAGGGCTTAGTGTCTAAGTTGTGGGCTTGGTGTCTAAGTTGTAGACTTGGTGTCTAGGTTGTGGACTTGGTGTCTAGGTTGTTGACTTGGTGTCTAAGTTGTGGACTTGGTGTCTAAGTTGTGGACTTGGTGTATAAGTTGAGGACTTGGTGTCTAAGTTGTGGAATTAGGGGCTAATTTATGACATTGGTGTCTGTGTTGTGGATTTGGTGTCTTAAGTTGTGGACTTGGTGTCTAAGTTGTGGGCTTGGTGTCTATGTTGTGGGTTTGGTGTGTAAGTTGAGGGCTTAGTGTCTAAGTTGTGGGCTTGGTGTCTAAGTTGTAGACTTGGTGTCTAGGTTGTGGACTTGGTGTCTAGGTTGTGGACTTGGTGTCTAGGTTGTGGACTTGGTGTCTCTGTTGTGGACTTGGTGTCTAAGTTGTGGAATTAGGGGCTAACTTATGACCTTGGTGTCTATGTTGTGGATTTGGTGTCTTAAGTTGTGGCCTTGGTGTCTAAGTTGTGGCCTTGGTGTCTAAGTTGTGGCCTTGGTGTCTAAGTTGTGGCCTTGGTGTCTAAGTTGTGGACTTGGTGTATAAGTTGAGGACTTGGTGTATAAGTTGAGGACTTGGTGTCTAATTTGTGGACTGAGATGCTCATTTATGACCTTAGTGTCTCCTTGGAGGACTTGGTGTCTAACATGTGAACTTGGTGTCTAAGTTGTGGAATTAGGGGCTAATTTATGACCTTGGTCTCTAAGTTGTGGGCTTGGTGTCTAAGTTGTGGGCTTGGTGTCTAAGTTGTGGGCTTGGTGTCTAAGTTGTGGGTTGGTGTGTAAATTGTGGTCTTGGTGTCTAAGTTGTGGGCTTGGTGTCTATGTTGTGGGCTTGGTGTCTATGTTGTGGGCTTGGTGTCTATGTTGTGGGCTTGGTGTCTATGTTGTGGGCTTGGTGTCTAAGTTGTGGGCTTGGTGTCTAAGTTGTGGGTTGGTGTGTAAGTTGTGGTCTTGGTGTCTAAGTTGTGGACTTGGTGTCTAGGTAGTGGGCTTGGTGTCTAAGTAGTGGACTTGGAGGTTAATTTATTGCCTTAGAGTCGTGCTGGAGGACTTGATGTTTAAGTTGTGACCTTAGTATCTTCTTGGAGGACTTGGTGTCTAAGTTGTGGACCTGGTGTCTAGAGTTGTGGAATTTGAGGCTTATTTATGTCCTTAGTGTCTGCTTGGAGGAGTTGGTGTCTCAGTTTTGGACTAGGTGTCTCAGTTGTGACCTTGGTGTCTCAGTTGTGACCTTGGTGTCTCCTTGGAGGACTTGATGTCTAAGTTGTGGACTTGTTGTCTAAGTTGTGGACTTGGTGTCTAAGTTGTGGACTTCGTGTCTAAGTTGTGGACTTGGTGTCTAAGTTGTGGACTTGGTGTATAAGTTGAGGACTTGGTGTATAAGTTGAGGACTTGGTGTCTAATTTGTGGACTTAGTTTCTAAGTTGTGTACTGAGATGCGCTTTTCTAACCTTAGTGTCTGCTTGGAGGACTTGGTGTCTAAGTTGTGGAATTAGGGGCTAATTTATGACCTTGGTTTCTAAGTTGTGGACTTGGTGTCTTAGTTGGGGGCTTGGTGTCTGTGTTGTGGATTTGGTGTGTAGGTTGAGGGCTTAGTGTCTAAGTTGTGGGCTTGGTGTCTAAGTTGTAGACTTGGTGTCTAGGTTGTGGACTTGGTGTCTAGGTTGTGGACTTGGTGTCTAAGTTGTGGACTGAGATGCTAATTTTTAACCTTAGTGTCTGCTTGGAGGACTTGGTGTCTAAGTTGTGGACTTGATGTCTATGTTGTGGACTTGGTGTCTAAGTTGTGGACTTGGTGTCTAAGTTGTGGACTTGGTGTCTAATTTGTGGACTTGGTTTCTAAGTTGTGAACTGAGATGCACTTTTATAGCCTTAGTGTCTGCTTGGAGGACTTGGTGTATAAGTTGTGGACTTGGTGTCTAAGTTGTGGCCTTGGTGTATAAGTTGAGGACTTGGTGTATAAGTTGTGGACTTGGTGTCTAATTTGTGGACTGAGATGCTCATTTATGACCTTAGTGTCTGCTTGGAGGACTTGGTGTCTAACATGTGGACTTGGTGTCTAAGTTGTGGAATTAGGGGCTAATTTATGACCTTGGTCTCTATGTTGTGGGCTTGGTGTCTAAGTTGTGGGCTTGGTGTCTAAGTTGTGGACTTGGTGTCTAAGTTGTGGGCTTGGTGTCTAAGTTGTGGGCTTGGTGTCTAAGTTGTGGGTTGGTGTGTAAGTTGTGGGCTTGGTGTCTAAGTTGTGGGCTTGGTGTCTAAGTTGTGGGCTTGGTGTCTAAGTTGTGGGCTTGGTGTCTAAGTTGTGGGCTTGGTGTCTAAGTTGTGGGAGTGGTGTCTAGGTAGTGGGCTTGGTGTCTAAGTAGTGGACTTGGAGGTTAATTTATTGCCTTAGAGTCGTGCTGGAGGACTTGATGTTTAAGTTGTGACCTTAGTATCTTCTTGGAGGACTTGGTGTCTAAGTTGTGGACCTGGTGTCTAGAGTTGTGGAATTTGAGGCTTATTTATGACCTTAGTGTCTGCTTGGAGGAGTTGGTGTCTCAGTTGTGGACTAGGTGTCTCAGTTGTGACCTTGGTGTCTCAGTTGTGACCTTGGTGTCTCCTTGGAGGACTTGATGTCTAAGTTGTGGACTTGGTGTCTAAGTTGTGGACTTGGTGTCTAAGTTGTGGACTTGGTGTCTAATTTGTGGACTTGGTGTCTTAGTTGTGGACTTGGTGTCTAAGTTGTGGACTTGGTGTCTAAGTTGTGGACTTGGTGTATAAGTTGAGGACTTGGTGTATAAGTTAAGGACTTGGTGTCTAATTTGTGGACTTTCTTTTCTAAGTTGTGTACTGGGATGCGCTTTTCTAACCTTAGTGTCTGCTTGGAGGACTTGGTGTCTAAGATGTGGAATTAGGGGCTAATTTATGACCTTGGTTTCTAAGTTGTGGACTTGGTGTCTAAGTTGTGGGCTTGGTGTGTAAGTTGAGGGCTTAGTGTCTAAGTTGTGGGCTTGGTGTCTAAGTTGTAGACTTTGTGTCTAGGTTGTGGACTTGGTGTCTAATTTGTGGACTTGGTGTCTAAGTTGTGGACTGAGATGCTCATTTTTAACCTTAGTGTCTGCTTGGAGGACTTGGTGTCTAAGTTGTGGACTTGGTGTCTAAGTTGTGGACTTGGTGTCTAAGTTGTGGACTTGGTGTCTAAGTTGTGGACTTGGTGTCTAAGTTGTGGACTTGGTTTCTAAGTTGTGAACTGAGATGCACTTTTATAACCTTAGTGTCTGCTTGGAGGACTTGGTGTAAAAGTTGTGGACTTGTTGTGTAAGTTGTGGCCTTGTTGTGTAAGTTGTGGCCTTGGTGTCTAAGTTGTGGCCTTGGTGTCTAAGTTGTGGCCTTGGTGTCTAAGTTGTGGCCTTGGTGTCTAAGTTGTGGACTTGGTGTATAAGTTGTGGACTTGGTGTATAAGTTGAGGACTTGGTGTCTAATTCGTGGACTTGGTTTCTAAGTTGTGGACTGAGATGCGCTTTTATAACCATAGTGTCTTCTTGGAGGACTTGGTGTCTAACTTGTGGACTTGGTGTCTAAGTTGTGGAATTAGGGGCTAACTTATGACCTTGGTGTCTTAGTTGTGGACTTCGTGTCTAGGTTGTGGACTTGGTGTCTTAGTTGTGGACTTGGTGTCTAATTTGTGGACTTGGTTTCTAAGTCGTGGACTGAGATGCGCTTTTATAACCTTAGTGTCTGCTTGGAGGACTTGGTGTCTAAGTTGTGGAATTAGGGGCTAATTTATGACATTGGTGTCTATGTTGTGCATTTGGTGTCTTAAGTTGTGGACTTGGTGTCTAAGTTGTGGACCTGGTGTCTAGAGTTGTGGAATTTGAGGCTTATTTATGTCCTTAGTGTCTGCTTGGAGGAGTTGGTGTCTCAGTTTTGGACTAGGTGTCTCAGTTGTGACCTTGGTGTCTCAGTTGTGACCTTGGTGTCTCCTTGGAGGACTTGATGTCTAAGTTGTGGACTTGTTGTCTAAGTTGTGGACTTGGTGTCTAAGTTGTGGACTTCGTGTCTAAGTTGTGGACTTGGTGTCTAAGTTGTGGACTTGGTGTATAAGTTGAGGACTTGGTGTATAAGTTGAGGACTTGGTGTCTAATTTGTGGACTTAGTTTCTAAGTTGTGTACTGAGATGCGCTTTTCTAACCTTAGTGTCTGCTTGGAGGACTTGGTGTCTAAGTTGTGGAATTAGGGGCTAATTTATGACCTTGGTTTCTAAGTTGTGGACTTGGTGTCTTAGTTGGGGGCTTGGTGTCTGTGTTGTGGATTTGGTGTGTAGGTTGAGGGCTTAGTGTCTAAGTTGTGGGCTTGGTGTCTAAGTTGTAGACTTGGTGTCTAGGTTGTGGACTTGGTGTCTAGGTTGTGGACTTGGTGTCTAAGTTGTGGACTGAGATGCTAATTTTTAACCTTAGTGTCTGCTTGGAGGACTTGGTGTCTAAGTTGTGGACTTGATGTCTATGTTGTGGACTTGGTGTCTAAGTTGTGGACTTGGTGTCTAAGTTGTGGACTTGGTGTCTAATTTGTGGACTTGGTTTCTAAGTTGTGAACTGAGATGCACTTTTATAGCCTTAGTGTCTGCTTGGAGGACTTGGTGTATAAGTTGTGGACTTGGTGTCTAAGTTGTGGCCTTGGTGTATAAGTTGAGGACTTGGTGTATAAGTTGTGGACTTGGTGTCTAATTTGTGGACTGAGATGCTCATTTATGACCTTAGTGTCTGCTTGGAGGACTTGGTGTCTAACATGTGGACTTGGTGTCTAAGTTGTGGAATTAGGGGCTAATTTATGACCTTGGTCTCTATGTTGTGGGCTTGGTGTCTAAGTTGTGGGCTTGGTGTCTAAGTTGTGGACTTGGTGTCTAAGTTGTGGGCTTGGTGTCTAAGTTGTGGGCTTGGTGTCTAAGTTGTGGGTTGGTGTGTAAGTTGTGGGCTTGGTGTCTAAGTTGTGGGCTTGGTGTCTAAGTTGTGGGCTTGGTGTCTAAGTTGTGGGCTTGGTGTCTAAGTTGTGGGCTTGGTGTCTAAGTTGTGGGAGTGGTGTCTAGGTAGTGGGCTTGGTGTCTAAGTAGTGGACTTGGAGGTTAATTTATTGCCTTAGAGTCGTGCTGGAGGACTTGATGTTTAAGTTGTGACCTTAGTATCTTCTTGGAGGACTTGGTGTCTAAGTTGTGGACCTGGTGTCTAGAGTTGTGGAATTTGAGGCTTATTTATGACCTTAGTGTCTGCTTGGAGGAGTTGGTGTCTCAGTTGTGGACTAGGTGTCTCAGTTGTGACCTTGGTGTCTCAGTTGTGACCTTGGTGTCTCCTTGGAGGACTTGATGTCTAAGTTGTGGACTTGGTGTCTAAGTTGTGGACTTGGTGTCTAAGTTGTGGACTTGGTGTCTAATTTGTGGACTTGGTGTCTTAGTTGTGGACTTGGTGTCTAAGTTGTGGACTTGGTGTCTAAGTTGTGGACTTGGTGTATAAGTTGAGGACTTGGTGTATAAGTTAAGGACTTGGTGTCTAATTTGTGGACTTTCTTTTCTAAGTTGTGTACTGGGATGCGCTTTTCTAACCTTAGTGTCTGCTTGGAGGACTTGGTGTCTAAGATGTGGAATTAGGGGCTAATTTATGACCTTGGTTTCTAAGTTGTGGACTTGGTGTCTAAGTTGTGGGCTTGGTGTGTAAGTTGAGGGCTTAGTGTCTAAGTTGTGGGCTTGGTGTCTAAGTTGTAGACTTTGTGTCTAGGTTGTGGACTTGGTGTCTAATTTGTGGACTTGGTGTCTAAGTTGTGGACTGAGATGCTCATTTTTAACCTTAGTGTCTGCTTGGAGGACTTGGTGTCTAAGTTGTGGACTTGGTGTCTAAGTTGTGGACTTGGTGTCTAAGTTGTGGACTTGGTGTCTAAGTTGTGGACTTGGTGTCTAAGTTGTGGACTTGGTTTCTAAGTTGTGAACTGAGATGCACTTTTATAACCTTAGTGTCTGCTTGGAGGACTTGGTGTAAAAGTTGTGGACTTGTTGTGTAAGTTGTGGCCTTGTTGTGTAAGTTGTGGCCTTGGTGTCTAAGTTGTGGCCTTGGTGTCTAAGTTGTGGCCTTGGTGTCTAAGTTGTGGCCTTGGTGTCTAAGTTGTGGACTTGGTGTATAAGTTGTGGACTTGGTGTATAAGTTGAGGACTTGGTGTCTAATTCGTGGACTTGGTTTCTAAGTTGTGGACTGAGATGCGCTTTTATAACCATAGTGTCTTCTTGGAGGACTTGGTGTCTAACTTGTGGACTTGGTGTCTAAGTTGTGGAATTAGGGGCTAACTTATGACCTTGGTGTCTTAGTTGTGGACTTCGTGTCTAGGTTGTGGACTTGGTGTCTTAGTTGTGGACTTGGTGTCTAATTTGTGGACTTGGTTTCTAAGTCGTGGACTGAGATGCGCTTTTATAACCTTAGTGTCTGCTTGGAGGACTTGGTGTCTATGTTGTGGAATTAGGGGCTAATTTATGACATTGGTGTCTATGTTGTGCATTTGGTGTCTTAAGTTGTGGACTTGGTGTCTAAGTTGTGGGCTTGGTGTCTATGTTGTGGGTTTGGTGTGTAAGTTGTGACCTTAGTGTCTAAGTTGTGGGCTTGGTGTCTAAGTTGTAGACTTGGTGTCTAAGTTGTGGACTTGGTGTCTAGGTTGTGGACTTGGTGTCTAGGTTGTGGACTTGGTGTCTAGGTTGTGGACTTGGTGTCTAAGTTGTGGGCTTGGTGTCTATGCTTTGGGCTTCGTATCTAAGTTGTGGACTTGGTGTCTAGGTTGTGGACTTGGTGTCTAGGTTGTGGACTTGGTGTCTAAGTTGTGGGCTTGATGTCTAAGTTGTGGTCTTGGTGTCTAAGTTGTGGGCTTGGTGTCTAAGTTGTGGGCTTGGTGTCTAAGTTGTGGGCTTGGTGTCTAGGTTGTGGGCTTGGTGTCTAAGTTGTGGGCTTGGAGATTAATTTAAGGCCTTTGTGTCTTGTTGGAGGACTCGATGTTTCAGTTGTGACATTAGTATCTTCTTGGAGGACTTGGTGTCTAAGTTGTGGCTTGGTGTCTAAGTTGTTGACTTGGTGTCTAAGTTGTGGACTTGGTGTCTAAGTTGTGGACTTGGTGTCTAAGTTGTGGACTTGGTGTATAAGTTGAGGACTTGGTGTCTAATTTGTGGACTTGGTTTCCAAGTTGTGTACTGAGATGCGCTTTTATAACCTTAGTGTCTGCTTGGAGGACTTGGTGTCTAAGTTGTGGAATTAGGGGCTAATTTATGACCTTGGTTTCTAAGTTGTGGACTTGGTGTCTAAGTTGTGAAATTAGGGGCTAATTTATGACATTGGTGTCTAAATTGTGGATTTGGTGTCTTAAGTTGTGGACTTGGTGTCTAAGTTGTGGGCTTGGTGTCTATGTTGTGGGTTTGGTGTGTAAGTTGAGGGCTTAGTGTCTAAGTTGTGGGCTTGGTGTCTAAGTTGTAGACTTGGTGTCTAAGTTGTGGACTTGGTGTCTAGGTTGTGGACTTGGTGTCTAGGTTGTGGACTTGGTGTCTAGGTTGTGGACTTGGTGTCTAAGTTGTGGAATTAGGGGCTAACTTATGACCTTGGTGTCTATGTTGTGGATTTGGTGTTTTCAGTTGTGGCCTTGGTGTCTAGGTTGTGGACTTGGTGTCTAGGTTGTGGACTTGGTGTCTAGGTTGTGGACTTGGTGTCTAAGTTGTGGAATTAGGGGCTAACTTATGACCTTGGTGTCTATGTTGTGGATTTGGTGTCTTCAGTTGTGGCCTTGGTGTCTAAGTTGTGGCCTTGGTGTCTAAGTTGTGGCCTTGGTGTCTAAGTTGTGGCCTTGGTGTCTAAGTTGTGGCCTTGGTGTCTAAGTTGTGGCCTTGATGTCTAAGTTGTGGCCTTGGTGTCTAAGTTGAGGACTTGGTGTATAAGTTGAGGACTTGGTGTCTAATTTGTGGACTTGGTTTCTAAGTTGTGGACTTAGATGCGCTTTTATAACCTTAGTGTCTGCTTGGAGGACTTGGTGTCTAAGTTGTGGAATTAGGGTCTAATTTATGACCTTGGTTTCTAAGTTGTGGACTTGGTGTCTAAGTTGTGGAATTAGGGGATAATTTATGACCTTGGTGTCTATGTTGTGGATTTGGTTTCTTAAGTTGTGGATTTGGTGTCTAAGTTGTGTGCTTGGTGTCTATGTTGTGGGCTTGGTGTGTAAGTTGAGGGCTTAGTGTCTAAGTTGTGGGCTTGGTGTCTAAGTTGTGGACTTGGTGTCTAGGTTGTGGACTTGGTGTCTAAGTTGTGGACTTGGTGTCTAAGTTGTGGACTTGGTGTCTAAGTTGTGGACTGAGATGCTCATTTTTAACCTTAGTGTCTGCTTGGAGGTCTTGGTGTCTAATTTGTGGACTTGGTTTCTAAGTTGTGGACTGAGATGCGCTTTTATAACCTTAGTGTCTTCTTGGAGGACTTGGTGTCTAACTTGTGGACTTGGTGTCTAAGTTGTGGAATTAGGGGCTAATTTATGACCTTGGTGTCTTAGTTGTGGACTTGGTGTCTAGGTTGTGGACTTGGTGTCTAGGTTGTGGACTTGGTGTCTCTGTTGTGGACTTGGTGTCTAAGTTGTGGAATTAGGGGCTAACTTATGACCTTGGTGTCTATGTTGTGGATTTGGTGTCTTAAGTTGTGGCCTTGGTGTCTAAGTTGTGGCCTTGGTGTCTAAGTTGTGGCCTTGGTGTCTAAGTTGTGGCCTTGGTGTCTAAGTTGTGGCCTTGGTGTCTAAGTTGTGGACTTGGTGTATAAGTTGAGGACTTGGTGTATAAGTTGAGGACTTGGTGTCTAATTTGTGGACTGAGATGCTCATTTATGACTTTAGTGTCTGCTTGGAGGACTTGGTGTCTAACATGTGAACTTGGTGTCTAAGTTGTGGAATTAGGGGCTAATTTATGACCTTGGTCTCTATGTTGTGGGCTTGGTGTCTAAGTTGTGGGCTTGGTGTCTAAGTTGTGGGCTTGGTGTCTAAGTTGTGGGCTTGGTGTCTAAGTTGTGGGTTGGTGTGTAAGTTGTGGGCTTGGTGTCTAAGTTGTGGGCTTGGTGTCTAGGTAGTGGGCTTGGTGTCTAAGTAGTGGACTTGGAGGTTAATTTATTGCCTTAGAGTCGTGCTGGAGGACTTGATGTTTAAGTTGTGACCTTAGTATCTTCTTGGAGGACTTGGTGTCTAAGTTGTGGACCTGATGTCTAGAGTTGTGGAATTTGAGGCTTATTTATGACCTTAGTGTCTGCTTGGAGGAGTTGATGTCTCAGTTGTGGACTAGTTGTCTCACTTGTGACCTTGGTGTCTCAGTTGTGACCTTGGTGTCTCCTTGGAGGACTTGGTGTCTAAGTTGTGGACTTGGTGTCTAAGTTGTGGACTTGGTGTCTAAGTTGTGGGCTTGGTGTCTAAGTTGTCGACTTGGTGTATAAGTTGAGGAATTGGTGTATAAGTTGAGGACTTGGTGTCTAATTTGTGGACTTGGTTTCTAAGTTGTGTACTGAGATGCGCTTTTCTAACCTTAGTGTCTGCTTGGAGGACTTGGTGTCTAAGTTGTGGAATTAGGGGCTAATTTATGACCTTGGTTTCTAAGTTGTGGACTTGGTGTCTAAGTTGTGGGCTTGGTGTGTAAGTTGAGGGCTTAGTGTCTAAGTTGTGGACTTGGTGTCTAAGTTGTAGACTTGGTGTCTAGGTTGTGGACTTGGTGTCTAGGTTGTGGACTTGGTGTCTAAGTTGTGGACTGAGATGCTCATTTTTAACGTTAGTGTCTGCTTGGAGGACTTGGTGTCTAAATTGTGGACTTGGTGTTTAAGTTGTGGACTTGGTGTCTAAGTTGTGGACTTGGTGTCTAATTTGTGGACTTGGTTTCTAAGTTGTGAACTGAGATGCGCTTTTATAACCTTAGTGTCTTCTTGGAGGACTTGGTGTCTAACTTGTGGACATGGTTTCTAAGTTGTGGACTGAGATGCGCTTTTATAACCTTAGTGTCTGCTTGGAGGACTTGGTGTCTAAGTTGTGGAATTAGGGGCTAATTTATGACCTTGGTTTCTAAGTTGTGGACTTGGTGTCTAAGTTGTGGAATTAGGGGCTAATTTATGACATTGGTGTCTAAATTGTGGATTTGGTGTCTTAATTTGTGGACTTGGTGTCTAAGTTGTGGGCTTGGTGTCTATGTTGTGGGTTTGGAGTGTAAGTTGAGGGCTTAGTGTCTAAGTTGTGGGCTTGGTGTCTAAGTTGTAGACTTGGTGTCTAAGTTGTGGACTTGGTGTTTAAGGTTGTGGACTTGGTGTCTAGGTTGTGGACTTGGTGTCTAGGTTGTGGACTTGGTGTCTAAGTTGTGGAATTAGGGGCTAACTTATGACCTTGGTGTCTATGTTGTGGATTTGGTGTCTTCAGTTGTGGCCTTGGTGTCTAAGTTGTGGCCTTGGTGTCTAATTTGTGGCCTTGGTGTCTAAGTTGTGGCCTTGGTGTCTAAGTTGAGGACTTGGTGTATAAGTTGAGGACTTGGTGTCTAATTTGTGGACTTGGTTTCTAAGTTGTGGACTTAGATGCGCTTTTATAACCTTAGTGTCTGCTTGGAGGACTTGGTGTCTAAGTTGTGGAATTAGGGTCTAATTTATGACCTTGGTTTCTAAGTTGTGGACTTGGTGTCTAAGTTGTGGAATTAGGGGATAATTTATGACCTTGGTGTATATGTTGTGGATTTGGTTTCTTAAGTTGTGGATTTGGTGTCTAAGTTGTGTGCTTGGTGTCTATGTTGTGGGCTTGGTGTGTAAGTTGAGGGCTTAGTGTCTAAGTTGTGGGCTTGGTGTCTAAGTTGTGGACTTGGTGTCTAGGTTGTGGACTTGGTGTCTAGGTTGTGGACTTGGTGTCTAAGTTGTGGACTGAGATGCTCATTTTTAACCTTAGTGTCTGCTTGGAGGACTTGGTGTCTAATTTGTGGACTTGGTTTCTAAGTTGTGGACTGAGATGCGCTTTTATAACCTTAGTGTCTTCTTGGAGGACTTGGTGTCTAACTTGTGGACTTGGTGTCTAAGTTGTGGAATTAGGGGCTAATTTATGACCTTGGTGTCTTAGTTGTGGACTTGGTGTCTAGGTTGTGGACTTGGTGTCTAGGTTGTGGACTTGGTGTCTAGGTTGTGGACTTGGTGTCTCTGTTGTGGACTTGGTGTCTAAGTTGTGGAATTAGGGGCTAACTTATGACCTTGGTGTCTATGTTGTGGATTTGGTGTCTTAAGTTGTGGCCTTGGTGTCTAAGTTGTGGCCTTGGTGTCTAAGTTGTGGCCTTGGTGTCTAAGTTGTGGCCTTGGTGTCTAAGTTGTGGACTTGGTGTATAAGTTGAGGACTTGGTGTATAAGTTGAGGACTTGGTGTCTAATTTGTGGACTGAGATGCTCATTTATGACCTTAGTGTCTGCTTGGAGGACTTGGTGTCTAACATGTGAACTTGGTGTCTAAGTTGTGGAATTAGGGGCTAATTTATGACCTTGGTGTCTAAGTTGTGGGCTTGGTGTCTAAGTTGTGGGCTTGGTGTCTAAGTTGTGGGCTTGGTGTCTAAGTTGTGGGCTTGGTGTCTAAGTTGTGGGCTTGGTGTCTAAGTTGTGGGCTTGGTGTCTAAGTTGTGGGTTGGTGTGTAAGTTGTGGGCTTGGTGTCTAAGTTGTGGGCTTGGTGTCTAGGTAGTGGGCTTGGTGTCTAAGTAGTGGACTTGGAGGTTAATTTATTGCCTTAGAGTCGTGCTGGAGGACTTGATGTTTAAGTTGTGACCTTAGTATCTTCTTGGAGGACTTGGTGTCTAAGTTGTGGACCTGGTGTCTAGAGTTGTGGAATTTGAGGCTTATTTATGACCTTAGTGTCTGCTTGGAGGAGTTGATGTCTCAGTTGTGGACTAGTTGTCTCAGTTGTGACCTTGGTGTCTCAGTTGTGACCTTGGTGTCTCCTTGGAGGACTTGGTGTCTAAGTTGTGGACTTGGTGTCTAAGTTGTGGACTTGGTGTCTAAGTTGTGGGCTTGGTGTCTAAGTTGTCGACTTGGTGTATAAGTTGAGGAATTGGTGTATAAGTTGAGGACTTGGTGTCTAATTTGTGGACTTGGTTTCTAAGTTGTGTACTGAGATGCGCTTTTCTAACCTTAGTGTCTGCTTGGAGGACTTGGTGTCTAAGTTGTGGAATTAGGGGCTAATTTATGACCTTGGTTTCTAAGTTGTGGACTTGGTGTCTAAGTTGTGGGCTTGGTGTATAAGTTGAGGGCTTAGTGTCTAAGTTGTGGACTTGGTGTCTAAGTTGTAGACTTGGTGTCTAGGTTGTGGACTTGGTGTCTAGGTTGTGGACTTGGTGTCTAAGTTGTGGACTGAGATGCTCATTTTTAACGTTAGTGTCTGCTTGGAGGACTTGGTGTCTAAATTGTGGACTTGGTGTTTAAGTTGTGGACTTGGTGTCTAAGTTGTGGACTTGGTGTCTAATTTGTGGCCTTGGTTTCTAAGTTGTGAACTGAGATGCGCTTTTATAACCTTAGTGTCTTCTTGGAGGACTTGGTGTCTAACTTGTGGACTTGGTGTCTAAGTTGTGGACTGAGATGCGCTTTTATAACCTTAGTGTCTGCTTGGAGGACTTGGTGTCTAAGTTGTGGAATTAGGGGCTAATTTATGACCTTGGTTTCTAAGTTGTGGACTTGGTGTCTAAGTTGTGGAATTAGGGGCTAATTTATGACATTGGTGTCTAAATTGTGGATTTGGTGTCTTAATTTGTGGACTTGGTGTCTAAGTTGTGGGCTTGGTGTCTATGTTGTGGGTTTGGTGTGTAAGTTGAGGGCTTAGTGTCTAAGTTGTGGGCTTGGTGTCTAAGTTGTAGACTTGGTGTCTAAGTTGTGGACTTGGTGTTTAAGGTTGTGGACTTGGTGTCTAGGTTGTGGACTTGGTGTCTAGGTTGTGGACTTGGTGTCTAAGTTGTGGAATTAGGGGCTAACTTATGACCTTGGTGTCTATGTTGTGGATTTGGTGTCTTCAGTTGTGGCCTTGGTGTCTAAGTTGTGGCCTTGGTGTCTAAGTTGTGGCCTTGGTGTCTAAGTTGTGGCCTTGATGTCTAAGTTGTGGCCTTGGTGTCTAAGTTGAGGACTTGGTGTATAAGTTGAGGACTTGGTGTCTAATTTGTGGACTTGGTTTCTAAGTTGTGGACTTAGATGCGCTTTTATAACCTTAGTGTCTGCTTGGAGGACTTGGTGTCTAAGTTGTGGAATTAGGGTCTAATTTATGACCTTGGTTTCTAAGTTGTGGACTTGGTGTCTAAGTTGTGGAATTAGGGGATAATTTATGACCTTGGTGTCTATGTTGTGGATTTGGTTTCTTAAGTTGTGGATTTGGTGTCTAAGTTGTGTGCTTGGTGTCTATGTTGTGGGCTTGGTGTGTAAGTTGAGGGCTTAGTGTCTAAGTTGTGGGCTTGGTGTCTAAGTTGTGGGCTTGGTGTCTAAGTTGTGGACTTGGTGTCTAGGTTGTGGACTTGGTGTCTAGGTTGTGGACTTGGTGTCTAAGTTGTGGACTGAGATGCTCATTTTTAACCTTAGTGTCTGCTTGGAGGACTTGGTGTCTAATTTGTGGACTTGGTTTCTAAGTTGTGGACTGAGATGCGCTTTTATAACCTTAGTGTCTTCTTGGAGGACTTGGTGTCTAACTTGTGGACTTGGTGTCTAAGTTGTGGAATTAGGGGCTAATTTATGACCTTGGTGTCTTAGTTGTGGACTTGGTGTCTAGGTTGTGGACTTGGTGTCTAGGTTGTGGACTTGGTGTCTAGGTTGTGGACTTGGTGTCTAGGTTGTGGACTTGGTGTCTAGGTTGTGGACTTGGTGTCTCTGTTGTGGACTTGGTGTCTAAGTTGTGGAATTAGGGGCTAACTTATGACCTTGGTGTCTATGTTGTGGATTTGGTGTCTTAAGTTGTGGCCTTGGTGTCTAAGTTGTGGCCTTGGTGTCTAAGTTGTGGCCTTGGTGTCTAAGTTGTGGCCTTGGTGTCTAAGTTGTGGACTTGGTGTATAAGTTGAGGACTTGGTGTATAAGTTGAGGACTTGGTGTCTAATTTGTGGACTGAGATGCTCATTTATGACCTTAGTGTCTGCTTGGAGGACTTGGTGTCTAACATGTGAACTTGGTGTCTAAGTTGTGGAATTAGGGGCTAATTTATGACCTTGGTGTCTAAGTTGTGGGCTTGGTGTCTAAGTTGTGGGCTTGGTGTCTAAGTTGTGGGCTTGGTGTCTAAGTTGTGGGCTTGGTGTCTAAGTTGTGGGCTTGGTGTCTAAGTTGTGGGTTGGTGTGTAAGTTGTGGGCTTGGTGTCTAAGTTGTGGGCTTGGTGTCTAGGTAGTGGGCTTGGTGTCTAAGTAGTGGACTTGGAGGTTAATTTATTGCCTTAGAGTCGTGCTGGAGGACTTGATGTTTAAGTTGTGACCTTAGTATCTTCTTGGAGGACTTGGTGTCTAAGTTGTGGACCTGGTGTCTAGAGTTGTGGAATTTGAGGCTTATTTATGACCTTAGTGTCTGCTTGGAGGAGTTGATGTCTCAGTTGTGGACTAGTTGTCTCAGTTGTGACCTTGGTGTCTCAGTTGTGACCTTGGTGTCTGCTTGGAGGACTTGATGTCTAAGTTGTGGACTTGGTGTCTAACTTGTGGACTTGGTGTCTAAGTTGTGGGCTTGGTGTCTAAGTTGTCGACTTGGTGTATAAGTTGAGGAATTGGTGTATAAGTTGAGGACTTGGTGTCTAATTTGTGGACTTGGTTTCTAAGTTGTGTACTGAGATGCGCTTTTCTAACCTTAGTGTCTGCTTGGAGGACTTGGTGTCTAAGTTGTGGAATTAGGGGCTAATTTATGACCTTGGTTTCTAAGTTGTGGACTTGGTGTCTAAGTTGTGGGCTTGGTGTATAAGTTGAGGGCTTAGTGTCTAAGTTGTGGACTTGGTGTCTAAGTTGTGGACTTGGTGTCTAAGTTGTAGACTTGGTGTCTAGGTTGTGGACTTGGTGTCTAGGTTGTGGACTTGGTGTCTAGGTTGTGGACTGAGATGCTCATTTTTAACGTTAGTGTCTGCTTGGAGGACTTGGTGTCTAAATTGTGGACTTGGTGTTTATGTTGTGGACTTGGTGTCTAAGTTGTGGACTTGGTGTCTAATTTGTGGACTTGGTTTCTAAGTTGTGAACTGAGATGCGCTTTTATAACCTTAGTGTCTTCTTGGAGGACTTGGTGTCTAACTTGTGGACTTGGTGTCTAAGTTGTGGACTGAGATGCGCTTTTATAACCTTAGTGTCTGCTTGGAGGACTTGGTGTCTAAGTTGTGGAATTAGGGGCTAATTTATGACCTTGGTTTCTAAGTTGTGGACTTGGTGTCTAAGTTGTGGAATTAGGGGCTAATTTATGACATTGGTGTCTAAATTGTGGATTTGGTGTCTTAATTTGTGGACTTGGTGTCTAAGTTGTGGGCTTGGTGTCTATGTTGTGGGTTTGGTGTCTAAGTTGAGGGCTTAGTGTCTAAGTTGTGGGCTTGGTGTCTAAGTTGTAGACTTGGTGTCTAAGTTGTGGACTTGGTGTTTAAGGTTGTGGACTTGGTGTCTAGGTTGTGGACTTGGTGTCTAGGTTGTGGACTTGGTGTCTAAGTTGTGGAATTAGGGGCTAACTTATGACCTTGGTGTCTATGTTGTGGATTTGGTGTCTTCAGTTGTGGCCTTGGTGTCTAAGTTGTGGCCTTGGTGTCTAAGTTGTGGCCTTGGTGTCTAAGATGTGGCCTTGGTGTCTAAGTTGTGGCCTTGATGTCTAAGTTGTGGCCTTGGTGTCTAAGTTGAGGACTTGGTGTATAAGTTGAGGACTTGGTGTCTAATTTGTGGACTTGGTTTCTAAGTTGTGGACTTAGATGCGCTTTTATAACCTTAGTGTCTGCTTGGAGGACTTGGTGTCTAAGTTGTGGAATTAGGGTCTAATTTATGACCTTGGTTTCTAAGTTGTGGACTTGGTGTCTAAGTTGTGGAATTAGGGGATAATTTATGACCTTGGTGTCTATGTTGTGGATTTGGTTTCTTAAGTTGTGGATTTGGTGTCTAAGTTGTGTGCTTGGTGTCTATGTTGTGGGCTTGGTGTGTAAGTTGAGGGCTTAGTGTCTAAGTTGTGGGCTTGGTGTCTAAGTTGTGGACTTGGTGTCTAGGTTGTGGACTTGGTGTCTAGGTTGTGGACTTGGTGTCTAAGTTGTGGACTGAGATGCTCATTTTTAACCTTAGTGTCTGCTTGGAGGACTTGGTGTCTAATTTGTGGACTTGGTTTCTAAGTTGTGGACTGAGATGCGCTTTTATAACCTTAGTGTCTTCTTGGAGGACTTGGTGTCTAACTTGTGGACTTGGTGTCTAAGTTGTGGAATTAGGGGCTAATTTATGACCTTGGTGTCTTAGTTGTGGAATTGGTGTCTAGGTTGTGGACTTGGTGTCTAGGTTGTGGACTTGGTGTCTAGGTTGTGGACTTGGTGTCTCTGTTGTGGACTTGGTGTCTAAGTTGTGGAATTAGGGGCTAACTTATGACCTTGGTGTCTATGTTGTGGATTTCGTGTCTTAAGTTGTGGCCTTGGTGTCTAAGTTGTGGCCTTGGTGTCTAAGTTGTGGCCTTGGTGTCTAAGTTGTGGACTTGGTGTATAAGTTGAGGACTTGGTGTATAAGTTGAGGACTTGGTGTCTAATTTGTGGACTGAGATGCTCATTTATGACCTTAGTGTCTGCTTGGAGGACTTGGTGTCTAACATGTGAACTTGGTGTCTAAGTTGTGGAATTAGGGGCTAATTTATGACCTTGGCGTCTAAGTTGTGGGCTTGGTGTCTAAGTTGTGGGCTTGGTGTCTAAGTTGTGGGCTTGGTGTCTAAGTTGTGGGCTTGGTGTCTAAGTTGTGGGCTTGGTGTCTAAGTTGTGGGTTGGTGTGTAAGTTGTGGGCTTGGTGTCTAAGTTGTGGGCTTGGTGTCTAGGTAGTGGGCTTGGTGTCTAAGTAGTGGACTTGGAGGTTAATTTATTGCCTTAGAGTCGTGCTGGAGGACTTGATGTTTAAGTTGTGACCTTAGTATCTTCTTGGAGGACTTGGTGTCTAAGTTGTGGACCTGGTGTCTAGAGTTGTGGAATTTGAGGCTTATTTATGACCTTAGTGTCTGCTTGGAGGAGTTCATGTCTCAGTTGTGGACTAGTTGTCTCAGTTGTGACCTTGGTGTCTCAGTTGTGACCTTGGTGTCTCCTTGGAGGACTTGATGTCTAAGTTGTGGACTTGGTGTCTAAGTTGTGGACTTGGTGTCTAAGTTGTGGACTTGGTGTCTAAGTTGTGGGCTTGGTGTCTAAGTTGTCGACTTGGTGTATAAGTTGAGGAATTGGTGTATAAGTTGAGGACTTGGTGTCTAATTTGTGGACTTGGTTTCTAAGTTGTGTACTGAGATGCGCTTTTCTAACCTTAGTGTCTGCTTGGAGGACTTGGTGTCTAAGTTGTGGAATTAGGGGCTAATTTATGACCTTGGTTTCTAAGTTGTGGACTTGGTGTCTAAGTTGTGGGCTTGGTGTGTAAGTTGAGGGCTTAGTGTCTAAGTTGTGGACTTGGTGTCTAACTTGTGGACTTGGTGTCTAAGTTGTGGGCTTGGTGTCTAAGTTGTCGACTTGGTGTATAAGTTGAGGAATTGGTGTATAAGTTGAGGACTTGGTGTCTAATTTGTGGACTTGGTTTCTAAGTTGTGTACTGAGATGCGCTTTTCTAACCTTAGTGTCTGCTTGGAGGACTTGGTGTCTAAGTTGTGGAATTAGGGGCTAATTTATGACCTTGGTTTCTAAGTTGTGGACTTGGTGTCTAAGTTGTGGGCTTGGTGTATAAGTTGAGGGCTTAGTGTCTAAGTTGTGGACTTGGTGTCTAAGTTGTGGACTTGGTGTCTAAGTTGTAGACTTGGTGTCTAGGTTGTGGACTTGGTGTCTAGGTTGTGGACTTGGTGTCTAGGTTGTGGACTGAGATGCTCATTTTTAACGTTAGTGTCTGCTTGGAGGACTTGGTGTCTAAATTGTGGACTTGGTGTTTATGTTGTGGACTTGGTGTCTAAGTTGTGGACTTGGTGTCTAATTTGTGGACTTGGTTTCTAAGTTGTGAACTGAGATGCGCTTTTATAACCTTAGTGTCTTCTTGGAGGACTTGGTGTCTAACTTGTGGACTTGGTGTCTAAGTTGTGGACTGAGATGCGCTTTTATAACCTTAGTGTCTGCTTGGAGGACTTGGTGTCTAAGTTGTGGAATTAGGGGCTAATTTATGACCTTGGTTTCTAAGTTGTGGACTTGGTGTCTAAGTTGTGGAATTAGGGGCTAATTTATGACATTGGTGTCTAAATTGTGGATTTGGTGTCTTAATTTGTGGACTTGGTGTCTAAGTTGTGGGCTTGGTGTCTATGTTGTGGGTTTGGTGTCTAAGTTGAGGGCTTAGTGTCTAAGTTGTGGGCTTGGTGTCTAAGTTGTAGACTTGGTGTCTAAGTTGTGGACTTGGTGTTTAAGGTTGTGGACTTGGTGTCTAGGTTGTGGACTTGGTGTCTAGGTTGTGGACTTGGTGTCTAAGTTGTGGAATTAGGGGCTAACTTATGACCTTGGTGTCTATGTTGTGGATTTGGTGTCTTCAGTTGTGGCCTTGGTGTCTAAGTTGTGGCCTTGGTGTCTAAGTTGTGGCCTTGGTGTCTAAGATGTGGCCTTGGTGTCTAAGTTGTGGCCTTGATGTCTAAGTTGTGGCCTTGGTGTCTAAGTTGAGGACTTGGTGTATAAGTTGAGGACTTGGTGTCTAATTTGTGGACTTGGTTTCTAAGTTGTGGACTTAGATGCGCTTTTATAACCTTAGTGTCTGCTTGGAGGACTTGGTGTCTAAGTTGTGGAATTAGGGTCTAATTTATGACCTTGGTTTCTAAGTTGTGGACTTGGTGTCTAAGTTGTGGAATTAGGGGATAATTTATGACCTTGGTGTCTATGTTGTGGATTTGGTTTCTTAAGTTGTGGATTTGGTGTCTAAGTTGTGTGCTTGGTGTCTATGTTGTGGGCTTGGTGTGTAAGTTGAGGGCTTAGTGTCTAAGTTGTGGGCTTGGTGTCTAAGTTGTGGACTTGGTGTCTAGGTTGTGGACTTGGTGTCTAGGTTGTGGACTTGGTGTCTAAGTTGTGGACTGAGATGCTCATTTTTAACCTTAGTGTCTGCTTGGAGGACTTGGTGTCTAATTTGTGGACTTGGTTTCTAAGTTGTGGACTGAGATGCGCTTTTATAACCTTAGTGTCTTCTTGGAGGACTTGGTGTCTAACTTGTGGACTTGGTGTCTAAGTTGTGGAATTAGGGGCTAATTTATGACCTTGGTGTCTTAGTTGTGGAATTGGTGTCTAGGTTGTGGACTTGGTGTCTAGGTTGTGGACTTGGTGTCTAGGTTGTGGACTTGGTGTCTCTGTTGTGGACTTGGTGTCTAAGTTGTGGAATTAGGGGCTAACTTATGACCTTGGTGTCTATGTTGTGGATTTCGTGTCTTAAGTTGTGGCCTTGGTGTCTAAGTTGTGGCCTTGGTGTCTAAGTTGTGGCCTTGGTGTCTAAGTTGTGGACTTGGTGTATAAGTTGAGGACTTGGTGTATAAGTTGAGGACTTGGTGTCTAATTTGTGGACTGAGATGCTCATTTATGACCTTAGTGTCTGCTTGGAGGACTTGGTGTCTAACATGTGAACTTGGTGTCTAAGTTGTGGAATTAGGGGCTAATTTATGACCTTGGCGTCTAAGTTGTGGGCTTGGTGTCTAAGTTGTGGGCTTGGTGTCTAAGTTGTGGGCTTGGTGTCTAAGTTGTGGGCTTGGTGTCTAAGTTGTGGGCTTGGTGTCTAAGTTGTGGGTTGGTGTGTAAGTTGTGGGCTTGGTGTCTAAGTTGTGGGCTTGGTGTCTAGGTAGTGGGCTTGGTGTCTAAGTAGTGGACTTGGAGGTTAATTTATTGCCTTAGAGTCGTGCTGGAGGACTTGATGTTTAAGTTGTGACCTTAGTATCTTCTTGGAGGACTTGGTGTCTAAGTTGTGGACCTGGTGTCTAGAGTTGTGGAATTTGAGGCTTATTTATGACCTTAGTGTCTGCTTGGAGGAGTTCATGTCTCAGTTGTGGACTAGTTGTCTCAGTTGTGACCTTGGTGTCTCAGTTGTGACCTTGGTGTCTCCTTGGAGGACTTGATGTCTAAGTTGTGGACTTGGTGTCTAAGTTGTGGACTTGGTGTCTAAGTTGTGGACTTGGTGTCTAAGTTGTGGACTTGGTGTCTAAGTTGTGGGCTTGGTGTCTAAGTTGTCGACTTGGTGTATAAGTTGAGGAATTGGTGTATAAGTTGAGGACTTGGTGTCTAATTTGTGGACTTGGTTTCTAAGTTGTGTACTGAGATGCGCTTTTCTAACCTTAGTGTCTGCTTGGAGGACTTGGTGTCTAAGTTGTGGAATTAGGGGCTAATTTATGACCTTGGTTTCTAAGTTGTGGACTTGGTGTCTAAGTTGTGGGCTTGGTGTGTAAGTTGAGGGCTTAGTGTCTAAGTTGTGGACTTGGTGTCTAAGTTGTAGACTTGGTGTCTAGGTTGTGGACTTGGTGTCTAGGTTGTGGACTTGGTGTCTAAGTTGTGGACTGAGTTGCTCATTTTTAACGTTAGTGTCTGCTTGGAGGACTTGGTGTCTAAATTGTGGACTTGGTGTTTAAGTTGTGGACTTGGTGTCTAAGTTGTGGACTTGGTGTCTAATTTGTGGACTTGGTTTCTAAGTTGTGGACTGAGATGCGCTTTTATAACCTTAGTGTCTTCTTGGAGGACTTGGTGTCTAACTTGTGGACTTGGTTTCTAAGTTGTGGACTGAGATGCGCTTTTATAACCTTAGTGTCTGCTTGGAGGACTTGGTGTCTAAGTTGTGGAATTAGGGGCTAATTTATGACCTTGGTTTCTAAGTTGTGGACTTGGTGTCTAAGTTGTGGAATTAGGGGCTAATTTATGACATTGGTGTCTAAATTGTGGTTTTGGTGTCTTAATTTGTGGACTTGGTGTCTAAGTTGTGGGCTTGGTGTCTATGTTGTGGGTTTGGTGTGTAAGTTGAGGGCTTAGTGTCTAAGTTGTGGGCTTGGTGTCTAAGTTGTAGACTTGGTGTCTAAGTTGTGGACTTGGTGTTTAAGGTTGTGGACTTGGTGTCTAGGTTGTGGGCTTGGTGTCTAATTTGTAGACTTGATGTCTAAGTTGTGGACTTGGTGTTTAAGGTTGTGGACTTGGTGTCTAGGTTGTGAACTTGGTGTCTAGGTTGTGGACTTGGTGTCTAAGTTGTGGAATTAGGGGCTAACTTATGACCTTGGTGTCTATGTTGTGGATTTGGTGTCTTCAGTTGTGGCCTTGGTGTCTAAGTTGTGGCCTTGGTGTCTAAGTTGTGGCCTTGGTGTCTAAGTTGTGGCCTTGGTGTCTAAGTTGTGGCCTTGGTGTCTAAGTTGTGGCCTTGGTGTCTAAGTTGTGGCCTTGGTGTTTAAGTTGTGGCCTTGGTGTCTAAGTTGTGGCCTTGGTGTCTAAGTTGTGGCCTTGATGTCTAAGTTGTGGCCTTGGTGTCTAAGTTGAGGACTTGATGTATAAGTTGAGGACTTGGTGTCTAATTTGTGGACTTGGTTTCTAAGTTGTGGACTTAGATGCGCTTTTATAACCTTAGTGTCTGCTTGGAGGACTTGGTGTCTAAGTTGTGGAATTAGGGTCTAATTTATGACCTTGGTTTCTAAGTTGTGGACTTGGTGTCTAAGTTGTGGAATTAGGGGATAATTTATGACCTTGGTGTCTATGTTGTGGATTTGGTTTCTTAAGTTGTGGATTTGGTGTCTAAGTTGTGTGCTTGGTGTCTATGTTGTGGGCTTGGTGTGTAAGTTGAGGGCTTAGTGTCTAAGTTGTGGTCTTGGTGTCTAAGTTGTGGGCTTGGTGTCTAAGTTGTGGACTTGGTGTCTAGGTTGTGGACTTGGTGTCTAGGTTGTGGACTTGGTGTCTAAGTTGTGGACTGAGATGCTCATTTTTAACCTTAGTGTCTGCTTGGAGGACTTGGTGTCTAATTTGTGGACTTGGTTTCTAAGTTGTGGACTGAGATGCGCTTTTATAACCTTAGTGTCTTCTTGGAGGACTTGGTGTCTAACTTGTGGACTTGGTGTCTAAGTTGTGGAATTAGGGGCTAATTTATGACCTTGGTGTCTTAGTTGTGGATTTGGTGTCTAGCTTGTGGACTTGGTGTCTAAGTTGTGGACTTGGTGTCTAGGTTGTGGACTTGGTGTCTAGGTTGTAGACTTGGTGTCTCTGTTGTGGACTTGGTGTCTAAGTTGTGGAATTAGGGGCTAACTTATGACCTTGGTGTCTATGTTGTGGATTTGGTGTCTTAAGTTGTGGCCTTGGTGTCTAAGTTGTGGCCTTGGTGTCTAAGTTGTGGCCTTGGTGTCTAAGTTGTGGCCTTGGTGTCTAAGTTGTGGACTTGGTGTATAAGTTGAGGACTTGGTGTATAAGTTGAGGACTTGGTGTCTAATTTGTGGACTGAGATGCTCATTTATGACCTTAGTGTCTGCTTGGAGGACTTGGTGTCTAACATGTGAACTTGGTGTCTAAGTTGTGGAATTAGGGGCTAATTTATGACCTTGGTGTCTAAGTTGTGGGCTTGGTGTCTAAGTTGTGGGCTTGGTGTCTAAGTTGTGGGCTTGGTGTCTAAGTTGTGGGCTTGGTGTCTAAGTTGTTGGCTTGGTGTCTAAGTTGTGGGTTGGTGTGTAAGTTGTGGGCTTGGTGTCTAAGTTGTGGGCTTGGTGTCTAGGTAGTGGGCTTGGTGTCTAAGTAGTGGACTTGGAGGTTAATTTATTGCCTTAGAGTCGTGCTGGAGGACTTGATGTTTAAGTTGTGACCTTAGTATCTTCTTGGAGGACTTGGTGTCTAAGTTGTGGACCTGGTGTCTAGAGTTGTGGAATTTGAGGCTTATTTATGACCTTAGTGTCTGCTTGGAGGAGTTGATGTCTCAGTTGTGGACTAGTTGTCTCAGTTGTGACCTTGGTGTCTCAGTTGTGACCTTGGTGTCTCCTTGGAGGACTTGATGTCTAAGTTGTGGACTTGTTGTCTAAGTTGTGGACTTGGTGTCTAAGTTGTGGACTTGGTGTCTAAGTTGTGGACTTGGTGTCTAAGTTGTGGACTTGGTGTCTAAGTTGTGGGCTTGGTGTCTAAGTTGTCGACTTGGTGTATAAGTTGAGGAATTGGTGTATAAGTTGAGGACTTGGTGTCTAATTTGTGGACTTGGTTTCTAAGTTGTGTACTGAGATGCGCTTTTCTAACCTTAGTGTCTGCTTGGAGGACTTGGTGTCTAAGTTGTGGAATTAGGGGCTAATTTATGACCTTGGTTTCTAAGTTGTGGACTTGGTGTCTAAGTTGTGGGCTTGGTGTGTAAGTTGAGGGCTTAGTGTCTAAGTTGTGGACTTGGTGTCTAAGTTGTAGACTTGGTGTCTAGGTTGTGGACTTGGTGTCTAGGTTGTGGACTTGGTGTCTAAGTTGTGGACTGAGATGCTCATTTTTAACGTTAGTGTCTGCTTGGAGGACTTGGTGTCTAAATTGTGGACTTGGTGTTTAAGTTGTGGACTTGGTGTCTAAGTTGTGGACTTGGTGTCTAAGTTGTGGACTTGGTTTCTAAGTTGTGAACTGAGATGCACTTTTATAACCTTAGTGTCTGCTTGGAGGACTTGGTGTCTAAGTTGTGGCCTTGGTGTCTAAGTTATGGCCTTGGTGTCTAAGTTGTGGCCTTGGTGTCTAAGTTGTGGCCTTGGTGTCTAAGTTGTGGCCTTGGTGTCTAAGTTGTGGCCTTGGTGTCTAAGTTGTGGCCTTGGTGTCTAAGTTGAGGTCTTGGTATCTAATTTGTGGACTTGGTTTCTAAGTTGTGTACTGAGATGCGCTTTTATAACCTTAGTGTCTTCTTGGAGGACTTGGTGTCTAACTTGTGGACTTGGTTTCTAAGTTGTGGACTGAGATGCGCTTTTATAACCTTAGTGTCTGCTTGGAGGACTTGGTGTCTAAGTTGTGGAATTAGGGGCTAATTTATGACCTTGGTTTCTAAGTTGTGGACTTGGTGTCTAAGTTGTGGAATTAGGGGCTAATTTATGACATTGGTGTCTAAATTTTGGATTTGGTGTCTTAAGTTGTGGACTTGGTGTCTAAGTTGTGGCCTTGGTGTCTATGTTGTGGGTTTGGTGTGTAAGTTGAGGGCTTAGTGTCTAAGTTGTGGGCTTGGTGTCTAAGTTGTAGACTTGGTGTCTAAGTTGTGGACTTGGTGTCTAAGTTGTGGACTTGGTGTCTAGGTTGTGGACTTGGTGTCTAGGTTGTGGACTTGGTGTCTAGGTTGTGGACTTGGTGTCTAAGTTGTGGAATTAGGGGCTAACTTATGACCTTGGTGTCTATGTTGTGGATTTGGTGTCCTCAGTTGTGGCCTTGGTGTCTAAGTTGTGGCCTTGGTGTCTAAGTTGTGTGCTTGGTGTCTAAGTTGTGGCCTTGGTGTCTAAGTTGTGGCCTTGGTGTCTAAGTTGTGGCCTTGGTGTCTAAGTTGTGGCCTTGATGTCTAAGTTGTGGCCTTGGTGTCTAAGTTGAGGACTTGGTGTATAAGTTGAGGACTTGGTGTCTAATTTGTGGACTTGGTTTCTAAGTTGTGGACTTAGATGCGCTTTTATAACCTTAGTGTCTGCTTGGAGGACTTGGTGTCTAAGTTGTGGAATTAGGGTCTAATTTATGACCTTGGTTTCTAAGTTGTGGACTTGGTGTCTAATTTTTGGAATTAGGGGATAATTTATGACCTTGGTGTCTATGTTGTGGATTTGGTTTCTTAAGTTGTGGATTTGGTGTCTAAGTTGTGTGCTTGGGTGTCTATGTTGTGGGCTTGGTGTGTAAGTTGAGGGCTTAGTGTCTAAGTTGTGGGCTTGGTGTCTAAGTTGTAAACTTGGTGTCTAGGTTGTGGACTTGGAGTCTAGGTTGTGGACTTGGTGTCTAAGTTGTGGACTGAGATGCTCATTTTTAACCTTAGTGTCTGCTTGGAGGACTTGGTGTCTAATTTGTGGACTTGGTTTCTAAGTTGTGGACTGAGATGCGCTTTTATAACCTTAGTGTCTTCTTGGAGGACTTGGTGTCTAACTTGTGGACTTGGTGTCTAAGTTGTGGAATTAGGGGCTAATTTATGACCTTGGTGTCTTAGTTGTGGACTTGGTGTCTAGGTTGTGGACTTGGTGTCTAGGTTGTGGACTTGGTGTCTAGGTTGTGGACTTGGTGTCTCTGTTGTGGACTTGGTGTCTAAGTTGTGGAATTAGGGGCTAACTTATGACCTTGGTGTCTATGTTGTGGATTTGGTGTCTTAAGTTGTGGACTTGGTGTCTAAGTTGTGGCCTTGGTGTCTAAGTTGTGGGCTTGGTGCCTATGCTGTGGGCTTCGTGTCTAAGTTGTGGACTTGGTGTCTAGGTTGTGGAATTAGGGGCTAATTTATGACCTTGGTGTCTATGTTGTGGATTTGGTGTATTAAGTGGTGGGCTTGGTGTCTAAGTGGTGGGCTTGGTGTCTAAGTTGTGGGCTTTGTGTCTAGGTTTTAAACTTGGTGTCTATGTTGTGGACTTAGAGGTTAATTTATGATCTTAGTGTTTTGTTTGTGGATTTGATGTATAAGTCGCAATCTTAGTATCTTCTTGGACGACTTGTTTTCTCAGTTGTGCTCCTGATGTCTAAGTTGTGGACATAAAGGCTAAATTATGACCTTAGTGTCTGCTTGGAGGAGCTGTTGTCTAAGATGTGGACTAGGTGTCTCAGTTGTGGACTAGGTGTCTCAGCTGTGGACTAGGTGTCTCAGTTGTGACCTTGGTGTCTCCCTTGAGGACTTGGTGTCTAAGTTGTAGACTTGGTGTCTAATTTGTGTACTTGGTGTCTAAGTTGTGGACTGAGATGCTCATTTATGACCTTAGTGTCTGCTTGGAGGACTTGGTGTATAACATGTGGACTTGGTGTCTAAGTTGTGGAATTAGGGGCTAATTTATGACCTTGGTCTCTATGTTGTGGGCTTGGTGTCTAAGTTGTGGGCTTGGTGTCTAAGTTGTGGACTTGGTGTCTAAGTTGTGGACTTGGTGTCTAAGTTGTGGGCTTGGTGTCTAAGTTGTGGGCTTGGTGTCTAAGTTGTGGGTTGGTGTGTAAGTTGTGGGCTTGGTGTCTAAGTTGTGGGCTTGGTGTCTAAGTTGTGGGCTTGGTGTCTAAGTAGTGGACTTGGAGGTTAATTTATTGCCTTAGAGTCGTGCTGGAGGACTTGATGTTTAAGTTGTGACCTTAGTATCTTCTTGGAGGACTTGGTGTCTAAGTTGTGGACCTGGTGTCTAGAGTTGTGGAATTTGAGGCTTATTTTGACCTTAGTGTCTGCTTGGAGGAGTTGGTGTCTCAGTTGTGGACTTGGTGTCTAAGTTGTGGACTTGGTGTCTCAGTTGTGGACTTGGTGTCTAAGTTGTGGACTTGGTGTCTAAGTTGTGGATTTGGTGTCTAAGTTGTGGACTTGGTGCCTAAGTTGTGGACTTGGTGTCTAAGTTGTGGACTTGGTGTCTAAGTTGTGGACTTGGTGTCTAAGTTGTGGACTTGGTGTATAAGTTGAGGACTTGGTGTCTAACTTGTGGACTTGGTGTCTAAGTTGTGGAATTAGGGGCTAATTTATGACCTTGGTGTCTAAGTTGTGGACTTGGTGTCTAAGTTGTGGACTTGGTGTCTAGGTTGTGGGCTTGGTGTCTAAGTTGTGGGCTTGGTGTCTAAGTTGTAGGCTTGGTGTCTACTTTGTGGGCTTGGTGTCTAAGTTGTGGGCTTAGTGTCTAAGTTGTGGGCTTGGTGTCTAAGTTGTGGGCTTGGTGTCTAAGTTGTGGGCTTGGTGTCTAAGTTGTGGGCTTGGTGTCTAAGTTGTGTGCTTGGTGTTTAAGTTGTGGGCTTGGTGTCTAAATTGTGGACTGAGATGCTCATTTATAACCTTAGTGTCTGCTTGGAGGACTTGGTGTCTAAGTTGTGTACTTGGTGTATATGTTGTGGACTTGGTGTATAAGTTCATGACTAGGTGTCTAATTTGTGGACTAGGTTTCTAGGTTGTTGACTCAGATGCGCTTTTATAGCCTTAGTGTCTGCTTGGAGGACTTGGTGTCTAACTTTTGGACTTGGTGTCTAAGTTGTGGAATTAGGGGCTAATTTACGACGTTGGTGTCTAAGTTGTGGGCTTGTTGTCTAAGTTGTGGAATTAGGGGCTAATTTATGATCTTAGTGTCTATGTTGTGGATTTGGTGTCTTAAGTTGTGGACTTGGTGTCTAAGTTGTGGACTTGGTGTCTAAGTTCTGGCCTTAGATGTTCATTTATAACCTTAGTGTCTGCTTGGAGGACTTGGTGTCTATGTTGTTGATTTGGTGTCTTAAGATGTGAACTTGGTGTCTAAGTTGTGGGCTTGGTGTCTAAGTTGTGGGCTTGGTGTCTAAGTTATTGGCCTGATGTCTAGGTTGTGGGCTTGGTGTCTAAGTTGTGGGCTTGGTGTCTAAGTTGTGGGCTTGGTGTCTAAGTTGTAGACTTGGTGTCTAAGTTGTGACCTTCGTGTCTCAGTTGTGAGCTTGGTGTCTAAGTTGTGGAATGAGATGCTCATTTATAACCTTAGTGTCTGCTTGTAGGACTTGGTGTCTAAGTTGTGGACTTGGTGTCTAACTTGTGGACTTGGTGTATAAGTTGAGGACTTGGTGTCTAATTTGTGGACTTGGTTTCTAAGTTGTGGACTGAGATGTGCTTTTATAACCTTAGTGTCTGCTTGGAAAACTTGGTGTCTAAGTTGCGGACTTGGTGTATAAGTTGTGTGCTTGTTGTCTAAGTTGTTGGATTGGTGTCTAAGTAGTGGGCTTGGTGTCTACGTAGTGGGCTTGGTGTCTAAGTTGTGGACTTGGTGTATAAGTTGTGGACTTGGTGTATAAGTTGTGGCCTTGGTGTCTAAGTTGTGGACTGAGATGCGCTTTTATAACCTTAGTGTCTGCTTGGAGGACTTGGTGTCTAAGTTGTGGGCTTGGTGTCTAAGTTGTGGGCTTGGTGTCTATGTTGTCGGCTTGGTGTCTAAGTAGTGGGCTTGGTGTCTAAGTTGTGGGCTTGTTGTATAAGTTGTGGGCTTGGTGTCTAAATTTTGGGCTTTGTGTGTAAGTTGTGGGATTCCTGCCTAAGTTGTGGGCTTGGTGTCTAAGTTGTGGGATTGGTGTCTAAGTTGTAGGCTTGGTATCTAAGTTGTAGGCTTGGTATCTAAGTTGTAGGCTTGGTATCTAAGTTGTGGGCTTGGTGTCTAAGTTGTGGGCTTGGTGTCTAAGTTGTGGGCTTGGTGTCTAAGTTGTGGGCTTGGTGTCTAAGTTGTGCGCTTGGTGTCTAAGTTCTGGGCTTGGTGTCTAAGTTGTGGGCTTGGTGTGTAAGTTCTGGACTTGGAGTATAAGTTGAGGACTTGGTGTCTAATTTGTGGACTTGGTGTTTAAGTTGTGGACTGATATGCTCATTTATAACATTAGTGTCTGCTTGGAGGACTTGGTGTCTAAATTGTGGACTTGGTGTCTAAGTTCTGGAATTAGGGGCTAATTTATGAACTTGGTGTCTAAGTTGTGGACTTGGTGTCTATGTTGTGGACTTGTTGAATAAGTAGTGGACTTGGTGTCTAAGTTGGGGACTTGGTGTCTAAGTTGTGGACTTGGTGTCTAGGTTGTGGATTTGGTGTCTAAGTTGTGGACTTGGTGTCTAAGTTGTGGGCTTGGTGTCTAAGTTGTGGGCTTGGTGTCTATGTTGTGGGCTTGGTGTCTAAGTAGTGGGCTTGGTGTCTAAGTTGTGGGCTTGGTGTATAAATTGTGGGCTGTGTGTGTAAGTTGTGGGTTTCCTGCCTATGTTGTGGGCTTGGTGTCTAAGTTGTAGGCTTGGTGTCTAAGCTGTGGGCTTGGTGTCTAAGTTGTGGGCTTGGTGTCTAAGTTGTGGGCTTGGTGTCTAAGTTGTGGGCTTGGTGTCTAAGTTGTGGTCTTGGTGTCTAAGTTGTGGACTTGGAGTATAAGTTGAGGACTTGGTGTCTAATTTGTGGACTTGGTGTTTAAGTTGAGGACTGAGATGCTCATTTATAACCTTAGTGTCTGCTTGGAGGACTTGGTGTCTAAGTTGTGGACTTGGTGTCTAAGTTGTGGACTTGGTGTATAAGTTGAGGACTTGGTGTCTAATTTGTGGACTTGGTTTCTAAGTTGTGGACTGAGATGCGCTTTTATAACCTTAGTGTCTGCTTGGAAAACTTGGTGTCTAAGTTGTTGACTTGGTGTCTAAGTTGTGGAATTAAGGGCTAATTTATGACCTTGGTGTCTAGGTGGTGGATTTGGTGTCTTAAGTTGTGGTCTTGGTGTCTAAGTTGTGGGCTTGGTGTCTAAGTTGTGGGCTTGGTGTCTAAGTTGTGGACCGAGATGCTCATTTATAACCTTAGTGTCTGCTTGGAGGACTTGGTGTCTAAGTTGTGGGCTTTGTGCCTAAGTTGTGGGCTTGGTGTCTATGTTGCGGGCTTGTTGTCTAAGTTGTGGGCTTGGTGCCTAAGTTGTGGACTTGGTGTCTAGGTTGTGGACTTGGAGTATAAGTTGAGGACTTGGTGTCTAATTTGTGGACTTGGTGTTTAAGTTGTGGACTGAGATGCTCATTTATAACCTTAGTGTCTGCTTGGAGGACTTGGTGTCTAAATTGTGGACTTGGTGTCTAAGTTCTGGTATTAGGGGCTAATTTATGAACTTGGTGTCTAAATTGTGGACTTGGTGTCTATGTTGTGGACTTGGTGAATAAGGTGGGGACGTGGTGTCTAAGTTGGGGACTTGGTGTCTAAGTTGTGGACTTGGTGTCTACGTTGTGGATTTGGTGTCTAAGTTGTGGACTTGGTGTCTAAGTTGTCGCTTGGTGACTAAGTAGTGGGCTTGGTGTCTATGTTGTGGGCTTGGTGTCTAAGTAGTGGGCTTGGTGTCTAAGTTGTGGGCTTGGTGTCTAAGTTGTGGGCTTGGTGTCTAAGTTGTGGGCTTGGTGTCTAAGTTGTGGACTTGGTGTCTAAGTTGTGGACTTGGTGTCTAAGTTGTGGATTTGGTGTATAAGTTGTGGACTTGGTGTATAAGTTGTGGTCTTGGTGTATAAGTTGAGGACTAGGTGTCTAATTTGTGGACTAGGTTTCTAGGTTGTGGACTGAGATGCTCTTTTATAGACTTAGTGTCTGGTTGGAGGACTTGGTGTCTAACTTGTGGACTTGGTGCCTAAGTTGTGGAATTAGGGGCTAATTTATGACCTTGGTGTCTAAGTTGTTGACTTGTTGTCTAAGTTGTGAAATTGGGGGCTAATTTATGATCTTGGTGTCTATGTTGTGGACTTGGTGTCTAAGTTGTGGACTTGGTGTCTAAGTTGTGGGCTTGGTGTCTAGGTTGTGGGCTTGGTGTCTAGGTTGTGGGCTTGGTGTCTAAGTTGTAGGCTTGGTGTCTACTTTGTGGGCTTGGTGTCTACTTTGTGGGCTTCGTGTCTAAGTTGTGGGCTTAGTGTCTAAGTTGTGGGCTTGGTGTCTAAGTTGTGGGCTTGGTGTCTAAGTTGTGGGCTTGGTGTCTAAGTTGTGGGCTTGGTGTCTAAGTTGTGGGCTTGGTGTCTAAGTTGTGGGCTTGGTGTCTAAGTTGTGTGCTTGGTGTTTAAGTTGTGGGCTTGGTGTCTAAATTGTGGACTGAGATGCTCATTTATAACCTTAGTGTCTGCTTGGAGGACTTGGTGTCTAAGTTGTGTACTTGGTGTATATATTGTGGACTTGGTGTATAATTTCATGACTAGGTGTCTAATTTGTGGACTAGGTTTCTAGGTTGTTGACTCAGATGCGCTTTTATAGCCTTAGTGTCTGCTTGGAGGACTTGGTGTCTAACTTTTGGACTTGGTGTCTAAGTTGTGGAATTAGGGGCTAATTTACGACGTTGGTGTCTAAGTTGTGGACTTGTTGTCTAAGTTGTGGAATTAGGGGCTAATTTATGATCTTGGTGTCTATGTTGTGGATTTGGTGTCTTAAGTTGTGGACTTGGTGTCTAAGTTGTGGACTTGGTGTCTAAGTTGTGGCCTTAGATGTTCATTTATAACCTTAGTGTCTGCTTGGAGGACTTGGTGTCTATGTTGTTGATTTGTTGTCTTAAGATGTGAACTTGGTGTCTAAGTTGTGGGCTTGGTGTCTAAGTTGTGGGCTTGGTGTCTAAGTTATTGGCCTGATGTCTAGGTTGTGGGCTTGGTGTCTAAGTTGTGGGCTTGGTGTCTAAGTTGTAGACTTGGTGTCTAAGTTGTGACCTTCGTGTCTCAGTTGTGAGCTTGGTGTCTAAGTTGTGGACTGAGATGCTCATTTATAACCTTAGTGTCTGCTTGTAGGACTTGGTGTCTAAGTTGTGGACTTGGTGTCTAACTTGTGGACTTGGTGTATAAGTTGAGGACTTGGTGTCTAATTTGTGGACTTGGTTTCTAAGTTGTGGACTGAGATGTGCTTTTATAACCTTAGTGTCTGCTTGGAAAACTTGGTGTCTAAGTTGCGGACTTGGTGTATAAGTTGTGGGCTTGTTGTCTAAGTTGTTGGATTGGTGTCTAAGTAGTGGGCTTGGTGTCTACGTAGTGGGCTTGGTGTCTAAGTTGTGGACTGAGATGCTCATTTATAACCTTAGTGTCTGCTTGGAGGACTTGGTGTCTAAGTTGTGGACTTGGTGTATAAGTTGTGGACTTGGTGTATAAGTTGTGGCCTTGGTGTCTAAGTTGTGGACTGAGATGCGCTTTTATAACCTTAGTGTCTGCTTGGAGGACTTGGTGTCTAAGTTGTGGGCTTGGTGTCTATGTTTTGGGCTTGGTGTCTATTTTGTCGGCTTGGTGTCTAAGTAGTGGGCTTGGTGTCTAAGTTGTGGGCTTGTTGTATAAGTTGTGGGCTTGGTGTCTAAATTTTGGGCTTTGTGTGTAAGTTGTGGGTTTCCTGCCTAAGTTGTGGGCTTGGTGTCTAAGTTGTGGGATTGGTGTCTAAGTTGTAGGCTTGGTATCTAAGTTGTAGGCTTGGTATCTAAGTTGTGGGCTTGGTGTCTAAGTTGTGGGCTTGGTGTCTAAGTTGTGGGCTTGGTGTCTAAGTTGTGGGCTTGGTGTCTAAGTTGTGGGCTTGGTGTCTAAGTTGTGGGCTTGGTGTCTAAGTTGTGGGCTTGGTGTCTCAGTTGTGGGCTTGGTGTGTAAGTTCTGGACTTGGAGTATAAGTTGAGGACTTGGTGTCTAATTTGTGGACTTGGTGTTTAAGTTGTGGACTGATATGCTCATTTATAACCTTAGTGTCTGCTTGGAGGACTTGGTGTCTAAATTGTGGACTTGGTGTCTAAGTTCTGGAATTAGGGGCTAATTTATGAACTTGGTGTCTAAGTTGTGGACTTGGTGTCTATGTTGTGGACTTGTTGAATAAGTAGTGGACTTGGTGTCTAAGTTGGGGACTTGGTGTCTAGGTTGTGGATTTGGTGTCTAAGTTGTGGACTTGGTGTCTAAGTTGTGGGCTTGGTGTCTAAGTTGTGGGCTTGGTGTCTATGTTGTGGGCTTGGTGTCTATGTTGTGGGCTTGGTGTCTAAGTAGTGGGCTTGGTGTCTAAGTTGTGGGCTTGGTGTATAAATTGTGGGCTGTGTGTGTAAGTTGTGGGTTTCCTGCCTATGTTGTGGGCTTGGTGTCTAAGTTGTGGGTTTGGTGTCTAAGTTGTAGGCTTGGTGTCTAAGTTGTGGGCTTGGTGTCTAAGTTGTGGGCTTGGTGTCTAAGTTGTTGGCTTGGTGTCTAAGTTGTGGTCTTGGTGTCTAAGTTGTGGACTTGGAGTATAAGTTGAGGACTTGGTGTCTAATTTGTGGACTTGGTGTTTAAGTTGAGGACTGAGATGCTCATTTATAACCTTAGTGTCTGCTTGGAGGACTTGGTGTCTAAGTTGTGGACTTGGTGTCGAAGTTGTGGACTAGGTGTATAAGTTGAGGACTTGGTGTCTAATTTGTGGACTTGGTTTCTAAGTTGTGGACTGAGATGCGCTTTTATAACCTTAGTGTCTGCTTGGAAAACTTGGTGTCTAAGTTGTGGACTTGGTGTCTAAGTTGTGGAATTAAGGGCTAATTTATGACCTTGGTGTCTAGGTGGTGGATTTGGTGTCTTAAGTTGTGGTCTTGGTGTCTAAGTTGTGGGCTTGGTGTCTAAGTTGTGGTCTTGTTGTCTAAGTTTTGGACCGAGATGCTCATTTATAACCTTAGTGTCTGCTTGGAGGACTTGGTGTCTAAGTTGTGGGCTTGGTTTCTAAGTTGTGGACTGAGATGCGCTTTTATAACCTTAGTATCTGCTTGGAGGTCTTGGTGTCTAAGTTGTGGGCTTGGTGTCTAAGTTGTGGGCTTGGTGTCTATGTTGTGGGCTTGGTGTCTAAGTAGTGGGCTTGGTGTCTAAGTTGTGGGCTTGTTGTATAAGTTGTGGGCTTGGTGTCTAAATTTTGGGCTTTGTGTGTAAGTTGTGGGTTTCCTGCCTAAGTTGTGGGCTTCGTGTCTAAGTTGTGGGCTTGGTGTCTAAGTTGTGGGCTTGGTGTCTAAGTTGTGGGCTTGGTGTCTAAGTTGTGGGCTTGGTGTCTAAGTTGTGGGCTTGGTGTCTAAGTTGTGGGCTTGGTGTCTAACTTGTGGGCTTGGTGTGTAAGTTCTGGACTTGGAGTATTAGTTGAGGACTTGGTGTCTAATTTGTGGACTTGGTGTTTAAGTTGTGGACTGATATGCTCATTTATAACCTTAGTGTCTGCTTGGAGGACTTGGTGTCTAAATTGTGGACTTGGTGTCTAAGTTCTGGAATTAGGGGCTAATTTATGAACTTGGTGTCTAAGTTGTGGACTTGGTGTCTATGTTGTGGACTTGTTGAATAAGTAGGGGACTTGGTGTCTGAGTTGGGGACTTGGTGTCTAGGTTGTGGACTTGGTGTCTAGGTTGTGGATTTGGTGTCTAAGTTGTGGACTTGGTGTCTAAGTTGTGGGCTTGGTGTCTAAGTTGTGGGCTTGGTGTCTATGTTGTGGGCTTGGTGTCTAAGTAGTGGGCTTGGTGTCTAAGTTGTGGGCTTGCTGTATAAATTGTGGGCTTTGTGTGTAAGTTGTGGGTTTCCTGCCTATGTTGTGGGCTTGGTGTCTAAGTTGTGGGCTTGGTGTCTAAGTTGTGGGCTTGGTGTCTAAGTTGTGGGCTTGGTGTCTAAGTTGTGGGCTTGGTGTCTAAGTTGTGGGCTTGGTGTCTAAGTTGTGGGCTTGGTGTCTAAGTTGTGGGCTTGGTGTCTAAGTTGTGGGCTTGGTGTCTATGTTGTGGGCTTGGTGTCTAAGTAGTGGGCTTGGTGTCTAAGTTGTGGGCTTGCTGTATAAATTGTGGGCTTTGTGTGTAAGTTGTGGGTTTCCTGCCTATGTTGTGGGCTTGGTGTCTAAGTTGTGGGCTTGGTGTCTAAGTTGTGGGTTTCCTGCCTAAGTTGTGGGCTTGCTGTCTAAGTTGTGGGATTGGTGTCTAAGTTATAGGCTTGGTGTCTAAGTTGTGGGCTTGGTGTCTAAGTTGTGGGCTTGGTGTCTAAGTTGTGGGCTTGGTGTCTAAATTGTGGACTGAGATGCTCATTTATAACCTTAGTGTCTGCTTGGAGGACTTGGTGTCTGAGTTGTGGAATTAATGGCTAATTTATGACCTTGTTGTCTATGTTGCGGATTTGGTGTCTTAAGTTGTAGACTTGGTGTCTAAGTTGTGGACTTGGTGTCTAAGTTGTGGACTTGGTGTCTAAGTTGTGGACTTGGAGTATAAGTTGAGGACTTGGTGTCTAATTTGTGGACTTGGTGTCTAAGTTGTGGACTTGATGTCTAAGTTGTGGACTTGGTGTCTAAGTTGTGGCCTTGGTGTCTAAGTTGTGGACTTGGTGTCTAACTTGTGGACTTGGTGTCTAAGTTGTGGACTTGGTGTGTAAGTTGTGGGCTTGGTGTCTAAGTTGTGGTCTTGGTGTCTAAGTTGTGGGCTTGGTGTCTAAATTGTGGACTGAGATGCTCATTTATAACCTTAGTGTCTGCTTGGAGGACTTAGTGTCTAAGTTGTGGAATCAAGGGCTAATTTATGACCTTGTTGTCTATGTTGCGGATTTGGTGTCTTAAGTTGTGGACTTGGTGTCTAAGTTGTGGGCTTTTTGTCTAAGTTGTGGGCTTGGTGTCTATGTTGTGGGCTTGGTGTCTAAGTAGTGGGCTTGGTGTCTAAGTTGTGGGCTTGGTGTCTAAATTGTGGGCTTTGTGTGTAAGTTGTGGGTTTCCTGCCTAAGTTGTGGGCTTGCTGTCTAAGTTGTGGGATTGGTGTCTAAGTTATAGGCTTGGTGTCTAAGTTGTGGGCTTGGTGTCTAAGTTGTGGGCTTGGTGTCTAAGTTGTGGGCTTGGTGTCTAAGTTGTGGGCTTGGTGTCTAAATTGTGGACTGAGATGCTCATTTATAACCTTAGTGTCTGCTTGGAGGATTTGGTGTCTGAGTTGTGGAATTAAGGGCTAATTTATGACCTTGTTGTCTATGTTGCGGATTTGGTGTCTTAAGTTGTAGACTTGGTGTCTAAGTTGTGGACTTGGTGTCTAAGTTGTGGACTTGGTGTCTAAGTTGTGGACTTGGTGTCTAAGTTGTGGACTTGGTGTCTAAGTTGTGGACTTGGAGTATAAGTTGTGGACTTGGAGTATAAGTTGAGGACTTGGTGTCTAATTTGTAGACTTGGTTTTTAAGTTGTGGACTGAGATGCTCATTTATAACCTTAGTGTCTGCTTGGAGGACTTGGTGTCTAAATTGTGGACTTGGTGTCTAAGTTCTGGAATTAGGAGCTAATTTATGAACTTGGTGTCTAAGTTGTGGACTTGGTGTCTATGTTTTGGACTTGGTGAATATGTTGGGGACTTGGTGTCTAAGTTGGGGACTTGGTGTCTAAGTTGTGGGTTTCCTGCCTAAGTTGTGGGCTTGGTGTCTAAGTTGTGGACTTGTTGTATAGGTTGTAGACTTGGTGTCTAAGTTGTGGACTTGGTGTCTAAGTTGTGGACTTGGTGTCTAAGTTGTGGACTTGGTGTCTAAGTTGTGGACTTGATGTCTAAGTTGTTGACTTGGTGTCTAAGTTGTGGGCTTGGTGTCTAGGTTGTGGGCTTGGTGTCTAGGTTGTGGGCTTGGTGTCTAAGTTGTGGGCTTGGTGTCTAAGTTGTGGGCTTGGTGTCTAAGTTGTGTGCTTGGTGTCTATGTTGTGGGCTTGGTGTCTATGTTGTGGACTTGGTGTCTACGTTGAGGACTTGGTGTATAAGTTGAGGACCTGGTGTCTAAGTTGTGGACTGAGATGCGCTTTTATAACATTAGTGTCTGCTTGGAGGACTTGTGTAACTTGTGGACTTGGTGTCTAAGTTGTGCAATTAGGGGCTAATTTATGACCTTGGTGTCTAAGTTGTGGACTTGGTGTCTTAAGTTGTGGGCTTGGTGTCTAAGTTCTGGGCTTGGTGTCTAAGTTCTGGGCTTGGTGTCTAAGTTCTGGGCTTGGTGTCTAAGTTGTGGGCTTGGTGTGTAAGTTGTGGGCTTAAAGGCTAATTTATGACCTTAGTGTTTTGTTGGTCGAGTTGATGTATAAGTTACAAGCTTAGTATATTCTTGGATGACTTGGTGTCTCAGTTGTGGACTAGGTGTCTCAGTTGTGACATTGATGTCTCAGTTGTGACTTTGGTGTCTCCTTGGAGGACTTGATGTCTAAGTTATAGACTTCGTGTCTTATTTGTGGACTTGCTGTCTAAGTTGTTGACTTAAAGGCTAATTTATGATCTTAGTGTCTGCTTGTAGAATCTGTTGTCTAAGATGTGGACAAGCTGTCTCATTTGTGGACTACGTGTCTCGGTTGTGGACTAGGTGTCTCAGTTGTGGACTAGGTGTCTCAGTTGTGAGCTTGGTGTCTCAGTTGTGACCTTGGTGTCTCAGTTGTGACCTTGGTGTCTCAGTTGTGACCTTGGTGTCTCAGTTGTGACCTTGGTGTCTCCCTGGAGGTCTTCATGTCTAAGTTGCAGACTTCGTGGCTAATTTGTAAGCTTGGTGTCTAAGTGGTGAACTGAGATGCTCATTTATGAGCTTAGTGTCTGCTTGGAGGACTTGGTGTCTAACTTGTGGACTTGGTGTCTAAGTTGTGGAACTAGGGGCTAATTTATGACCTTGGTGTCTATGTTGTGGATTTGGTATCTTAAGTTGTGGACTTGGTGCCTAGGTTGTGGGCTTGGTGCCTAGGTTGTGGGCTTGGTTTCTAGGTTGTGGGTTTGGTATCTAAGTTGTGGGCTTGGTGTCTAAGTTGTGGTCTTGGTGTCTAAGTTGTGGGCTTGGTGTCTAAGTTGTGGGCTTGGTGTCTAAGTTGTGGGCTTGGTGTCTAAGTTGTGGGCTTGGTGTCTAAGTTGTGGGCTTGGTGTCTAAGTTGTGGGCTTGGTGTCTAGGTTGTGGGCTTGGTGTCTAAGTTGTGGGCTTGGTGTCTAAGATGTGGGCTTTGTGTCTAAGATGTGTGCTTGGTGTCTAAGATGTGGGCTTGGTATCTAAGATGTGGGCTTGGTATCTAAGTTGTGGATTTGGTATCTAAGTTGTGGGCTTGGTGTCTACGTTGTGGGCTTGGTGTCTAAGTTGTGGACTGAGATGCTCATTTATAACCTTAGTGTCTGCTTGGAGGACGTGGTGTCTAACTTGTGTACTTGGTGTCTAAGTTGTGGTATTAGGGGCTAATTTATTTCATTGGTGTCTAAGTTGTGGGCTTGTTGTCTAGGTTGCGGGCTTGGTGTCTAGGTTGCGGGCTTGGTGTCTATGTTGCGGGTTTGGTGTCTAGGTTGCGGGCTTGGTGTCTAAGTTGAGGACTTGGTGTATAAGTTGAGGACTTGGTGTCTAACTTGTGGACTGAGATGCGCTTTTATAACCTTAGTGTCTGCTGGGAGGACATGGTGTCTAACTTGTGGTCTTGGTGTCTAAGTTGTGGTATTAGGGGCTAATTTATGACCTTGGTGTTTAAGTTGTGGGGTTGGTGTCTTAAGTTGTGGGCTTTGTGTCTAGGTTGTGGGCTTGGTGTCTAAGTTGAGGACTTGGTGTCTAAATTGTGGACTGAGATGCGCTTTTATAACCTTAGTGTTTGCTTGGAGGACGTGGTGTCTAAGTTGTGGGCTTGGTGTCTAAGTTGTGGGCTTGGTGTCTAAGTTGTGGGCTTGGTGTCTTAAGTTGTGGGCTTGGTGTCTTAAGTTGTGGGCTGGGTGTCTAAGTTGTGGGCATGATGTCTATGTTGTGGGCTTGGTGTTTTATGTTGTGGACTTGGTGTCTTAAGTTTTGGACTTGGTGTCTAAATTGTGGACCTGGTGTCAAGAGTTGTGGAATATGAGGCTTATTTATGACCTTAGTGTCTGCTTGGAGGAGTTGGCGTCTCAGTTGTGGTCTAGGTGTCTCAGTTGTGGTCTAGGTGTCTCAGTTGTGGTCTAGGTGTCTCAGTTGTGGACTTGGTGTTTCAGTTGTGGACTTGGTGTCTAAGTTGTGGACTAGGTGTCTCAGTTGTGACCTTGGTGTCTCAGTTGTGGATTGAGATGCTCATTTATAACATGAGTATTTGCTTGGAGGACTTGGTGTCTAAGTTGTGGGCTTGGTGTCTAAGTTGTGGAACTAGGGGCTAATTTATGACCTTGGTGTCTATGTTGTCGATTTGGTATCTTAAGTTGTGGACTTGGTATCTAAGTTGTGGGCTTGGTGCCTAGGTTGTGGGCTTTGTTTCTAGGTTGTGGGCTTGGTGTCTAAGTTGTTGGCTTGGTGTCTAAGTTGTGGGCTTGGTTTCTAAGTTGTGAGCTTGGTGTCTAAGTTGTGGGCTTGGTGTCTAGGCTGTGGTCTTGGTGTCTAAGTAGTGGGCTTGGTGTTTAAGATGTGGGCTTGGTGCCTAAGATGTGGGCTTTGTATCTAAGTTGTGGGCTTGGTGTCTAAGTTGTGGGCTTGGTGTCTAAGTTGTGGGCTTGGTGTCTAAGTAGTGGGCTTGGTGTCTAAGTAGTGGGCTTGGTGTCTAAGTAGTGGGCTTGGTGTCTAAGTAGTGGGCTTGGTGTCTAAGTTGTGGACTTGGTGTATAATTTGAGGACTTGGTGTCTAAATTGAGGACCTGGTGTCTAAGTTGTGGACTGAGATGGGCTTTTATAACATTAGTGTCTGCTTGGAGGACTTGTTGTGTAACTTGTGGACTTGGTGTCTAAGTTGTGGAATTAGGGGCTAATTTATGACCTTGGTGTCTAAGTTGTGGACTTGGTGTCTTAAGTTGTGGTCTAGGTGTCTCAGTTGTGGACTTGGTGTTTCAGTTGTGGACTTGGTGTCTAAGTTGTGGACTAGGTGTCTCAGTTGTGACCTTGGTGTCTCAGTTGTGGATTGAGATGCTCATTTATAACATGAGTATTTGCTTGGAGGACTTGGTGTCTAAGTTGTGGGCTTGGTGTCTAAGTTGTGGAACTAGGGGCTAATTTATGACCTTGGTGTCTATGTTGTCGATTTGGTGTCTTAAGTTGTGGACTTGGTATCTAAGTTGTGGGCTTGGTGCCTAGGTTGTGGGCTTGGTTTCTAGGTTGTGGGCTTGGTGTCTAAGTTGTTGGCTTGGTGTCTAAGTTGTGGGCTTGGTTTCTAAGTTGTGAGCTTGGTGTCTAAGTTGTGGGCTTGGTGTCTAGGCTGTGGTCTTGGTGTCTAAGTAGTGGGCTTGGTGTTTAAGATGTGGGCTTGGTGCCTAAGATGTGGGCTTTGTATCTAAGTTGTGGGCTTGGTGTCTAAGTTGTGGGCTTGGTGTCTAAGTTGTGGGCTTGTTGTCTAAGTAGTGGGCTTGGTGTCTAAGTAGTGGGCTTGGTGTCTAAGTAGTGGGCTTGGTGTCTAAGTTCTGGGCTTGGTGTCTAAGTTGTGGACTTGGTGTATAATTTGAGGACTTGGTGTCTAAGTTGAGGACCTGGTGTCTAAGTTGTGGACTGAGATGCGCTTTTATAACATTAGTGTCTGCTTGGAGGACTTGTTGTGTAACTTGTGGACTTGGTGTCTAAGTTGTGGAATTAGGGGCTAATTTATGACCTTGGTGTCTAAGTTGTGGACTTGGTGTCTTAAGTTGTGGGCTTGGTGTCTAAGTTCTGGGCTTGGTGTCTAAGTTGTGGTCTTAAAGGCTAATTTATGACCTTAGTGTTTTGTTGGTGGAGTTGATGTATAAGTTGCAAGCTTAATATATTCTTGGATGACTTGGTGTCTCAGTTGTGGACTAGGTGTCTCAGTTGTGACCTTGATGTCTCAGTTGTGACTTTGGTGTCTCCTTGGAGGCCTTGATGTCTAAGTTGTAGACATCGTGTCTAATTTGTGGACTTGGTGTCTAAGTGGTGAACTGAGATGCTCATTTATGAGCTTAGTGTCTGCTTGGAGGACTTGGTGTCTAACTTGTGGACTTGGTGTTTAAGTTGTGGAATTAGGGGCTAATTTATGACCTTGGTGTCTATGTTGTGGATTTCGTATCTTAAGTTGTGGACTTGGTGTGTAAGTTGTGGGCTTGGTGCCTAGGTTGTGGGCTTGGTTTCTAGGTTGTGGGCTTGGTATCTAAGTTGTGGGCTTGGTGTCTAAGTTGTGGGCTTGGTGTCTAAGTTGTGGGCTTGGTGTCTAAGTTGTGGGCTTGGTGTCTAAGTTGTGGGCTTCGTGTCTAGGTTGTGGGCTTGGTGTCTAAGTTGTGGGCTTGGTGTCTAAGATGTGGGCTTGGTGTCTAAGATGTGGGCTTGGTGTCTAAGATGTGGGCTTGGTGTCTAAGTTGTGGGCTTGGTATCTAAGTTGTGGGCTTGGTATCTAAGTTGTGGGCTTGGTGTCTACGTTGTGGGCTTGGTGTCTAAGTTGTGGACTGAGATGCTCATTTATAACCTTAGTGTCTGCTTGGAGGACGTGGTGTCTAACTTGTGGACTTGGTGTCTAAATTGTTGTATTAGGGGCTAATTTATTTCATTGGTGTCTAAGTTGTGGGCTTGTTGTCTAGGCTGTGGGCTTGGTGTCTAGGTTGCGGGCTTGGTGTCTAGGTTGCGGGCTTGGTGTCTAAGTTGAGAACTTGGTGTATAAGTTGAGGACTTGGTGTCTAACTTGTGGACTGAGATGCGCTTTTATAACCTTAGTGTCTGCTTGGAGGACTTAGTGTCTAAGTTGTGGAATCAAGGGCTAATTTATGACCTTGTTGTCTATGTTGCGGATTTGGTGTCTTAAGTTGTGGACTTGGTGTCTAAGTTGTGGACTTGGTGTCTAAGTTGTGGGCTTTTTGTCTAAGTTGTGGGCTTGGTGTCTATGTTGTGGGCTTGGTGTCTAAGTAGTGGGCTTGGTGTCTAAGTAGTGGGCTTGGTGTCTAAATTGTGGGCTTTGTGTGTAAGTTGTGGGTTTCCTGCCTAAGTTGTGGGCTTGCTGTCTAAGTTGTGGGATTGGTGTCTAAGTTATAGGCTTGGTGTCTAAGTTGTGGGCTTGGTGTCTAAGTTGTGGGCTTGGTGTCTAAGTTGTGGGCTTGGTGTCTAAGTTGTGGGCTTGGTGTCTAAATTGTGGACTGAGATGCTCATTTATAACCTTAGTGTCTGCTTGGAGGACTTGGTGTCTGAGTTGTGGAATTAAGGGCTAATTTATGACCTTGTTGTCTATGTTGCGGATTTGGTGTCTTAAGTTGTAGACTTGGTGTCTAAGTTGTAGACTTGGTGTCTAAGTTGTGGACTTGGTGTCTAATTGTGGACTTGGTGTCTAAGTTGTGGACTTGGTGTCTAAGTTGTGGACTTGGAGTATAAGTTGAGGACTTGGTGTCTAATTTGTGGACTTGGTTTTTAAGTTGTGGACTGAGATGCTCATTTATAACCTTAGTGTCTGCTTGGAGGACTTGGTGTCTAAATTGTGGACTTGGTGTCTAAGTTCTGGAATTAGGAGCTAATTTATGAACTTGGTGTCTAAGTTGTGGACTTGGTGTCTATGTTTTGGACTTGGTGAATATGTTGGGGACTTGGTGTCTAAGTTGGGGACTTGGTGTCTAAGTTGTGGACTTGGTGTCTAGGTTGTGGATTTGGTGTCTAGGTTGTGGACTTGGTGTCTAAGTTGTGGACTTGGTGTCTAAGTTGTGGGCTTGGTGTCTAAGTTGTCGACTTGGTGTCTAAGTTGTGGACTTGATGTCTAAGTTGTTGACTTGGTGTCTAGGTTGTGGGCTTGGTGTCTAGGTTGTGGGCTTGGTGTCTAAGTTGTGGGCTTGGTGTCTATGTTGTGGGCTTGGTGTCTATGTTGTGGGCTTGGTGTCTATGTTGTGGACTTGGTGTATAATTTGAGGTCTTGGTGTATAAGTTGAGGACCTGGTGTCTAAGTTGTGGACTGAGATGCGCTTTTATAACATTAGTGTCTGCTTGGAGGACTTGTTGTGTAACTTGTGGACTTGGTGTATAAGTTTTGGAATTAGGGGCTAATTTATGACCTTGGTGTCTAAGTTGTGGGCTTGGTGTCTAAGTTGTGGGCTTGGTGTCTAAGTTGTGGGCTTGGTGGCTAATTTATGACCTTAGTGTTTTGTTGGTGGGGTTGATGTATAAGTTGCAAGCTTAGTATATTCTTGGATGTCTTGGTGTCTCAGTTGTGGACTAGGTGTCTCAGTTGTGACCTTGATGTCTCAGTTGTGACTTTGGTGTCTCCTTGGAGGACTTGATGTCTAAGTTGTAGACTTCGTGTCTTATTTGTGGACTTGGTGTCTAAGTTGTGGACTTAAAGGCTAATTTATGACCTTAGTGTCTGCTTGTAGAATCTGTTGTCTAAGATGTGGACAAGCTGTCTCGGTTGTGAACTAGGTGTCTCGGTTGTGGACCAGATGTATCAGTTGTGGACTAGGTGTCTCAGTTGTGGACTAGGTGTCTCAGTTGTGAGCTTGGAGTCTCAGTTGTGAGCTTGGAGTCTCAGTTGTGAGCTTGGTTTCTCAGTTGTGACCTTGGTGTCTCAGTTGTGACCTTGGTGTCTCCCTGGAGGGCTTGATGTCTAAATTGTAGACTTCGTGGCTAATCTGTGGGCTTGGTGTCTAAGTTGTGAACTGAGATGCTCATTTATGAGCTTAGTGTCTGCCTGTAGGACTTGGTGTCTAACTTGTGGACTTGGTGTCTAAGTTGTGGAATTAGGGGCTAATTTATGACCTTGGTGTCTATGTTGTGGATTTGGTATCTTAAGTTGTGGGTTTGGAGCCTAGGTTGTTGGCTTGCTGTCTAGGTTGTGGGCTTGGTGTCTAGGTTGTGGGCTTGGTGTCTAGGTTGTGGGCTTGGTGTCTAGGTTGTGGGCTTGGTGTCAAAGTTGTGGGCTTGGTGTCTAAGATGCAGGCTTGGTGTCTAAGATGTGGGCTTGGTGTCTAAGTAGTGGGCTTGGTGTCTAAGTTGTGGGCTTGGTGTCTAAGTTGTGGGTTTGGTGTCTAAGTAGTGGGCTTGGTGTCTAAGTAGTGGGCTTGGTGTCTAAGTAGTGGGCTTGGTGTCTAAGTTGTGGGCTTGGTGTCTAAGTTGTGGGCTTGGTGTCTAAGATGTGGGCTTGGTGTCTAAGTTGTGGGCTTGTTTTCTAAGTTGTGGGCTTCGTGTCTATGTTGTGGACTTGGTGTATAAGTTGAGGACCTGGTGTCTAAGTTGTGGACTGAGATGCGCTTTTATAACATTAGTGTCTGCTTGGAGGACTTGTTGTGTAACTTGTCGGCTTGGTGTCTAAGTTGTGGAATTAGGGGCTAATTTATGACCTTGGTGTCTAAGTTGTGGACTTGGTGTCTTAAGTTGTGGGCTTGGTGTCTAAGTTGTGGGCTTGGTGTCTAAGTAGTGGGCTTGGTGTCTAAGTAGTGGGCTTGGTGTCTAAGTAGTGGGCTTGGTGTCTAAGTTGTGGACTTGGTGTATAATTTGAGGACTTGGTGTATAAGTTGAGGACCTGGTGTCTAAGTTGTGGACTGAGATGCGCTTTTATAACATTAGTGTCTGCTTGGAGGACTTGTTGTGTAACTTGTGGACTTGGTGTCTAAGTTGTGGAATTAGGGGCTAATTTATGACCTTGGTGTCTAAGTTGTGGGCTTGGTGTCTTAAATTGTGGGCTTGGTGTCTAAGTTGTGGGCTTGGTGTCTAAATTGTGGGCTTAAAGGCTAATTTATGACCTTAGTGTTTTGTTGGTGGAGTTGATGTATAAGTTGCAAGCTTAGTATATTCTTGGATGACTTGGTGTCTCAGTTGTGGACTAGGTGTCTCAGTTGTGACCTTGATGTCTCAGTTGTGACTTTGGTGTCTCCTTGGAGGACTTGATGTCTAAGTTGTAGACATCGTGTCTAATTTGTGGACTTGGTGTCTAAGTTGTGGACTTAAAGGCTAATTTATGACCTTAGTGTCTGCTTGTAGAATCTGTTGTCTAAGATGTGGACAAGGTGTCTCGGTTGTGGACTAGGTGTCTCAGTTGTGGACTAGGTGTCTCAGTTGTGAGCTTGGCGTCTCAGTTGTGACCTTGGTTGTCTCAGTTGTGACCTTGGTGTCTCAGTTGTGACCTTGGTGTCTCCCTGGAGGGCTTGATGTCTAAATTGTAGACTTCGTGGCTAATTTGTGGGCTTTATGTCTATGTTGTGAACTGAGATGCTCATTTATGAGCTTAGTGTCTCCCTGGAGGACTTGGTGTCTAAGTTGTGGAATTAGGGGCTAATTTATGACCTTGGTGTCTATGTTGTGGATTTGGTATCTTAAGTTGTGGGTTTGGTGCCTAGGTTGTTGGCTTGGTGTCTAGGTTGTGGGCTTGGTGTCTAGGTTGTGGGCTTGGTATCTAGGTTGTGGGCTTGGTGTCTAGGTTGTGGGCTTGGTGTCTAGGTTGTGGGCTTGGTGTCAAAGTTGTGGGCTTGGTGTCTAAGTTGTGGGCTTGGTGTCTAAGTTGTGGGCTTGGTGTCTAAGTTGTGGGCTTGGTGTCTAAGTTGTGGGCTTGGTGTCTATGTTGTGGACTTGGTGTATAATTTGAGGACTTGGTGTATAAGTTGAGGACCTGGTGTCTAAGTTGTGGACAGAGATGCGCTTTTATAACATTAGTGTCTGCTTGGAGGACTTGTGTAACTTGTGGACTTGGTGTCTAAGTTGTGGAATTAGGGGCTAATTTATGACCTTGGTGTCTAAGTTGTGGACTTGGTGTCTTAAGTTGTGGGCTTGGTGTCTAAGTTCTGGTCTTGGTGTCTAAGTTCTGGGCTTGGTGTCTAAGTTGTGGGCTTGGTGTGTAAGTTGTGTGCTTAAAGGCTAATTTATGACCTTAGTGTTTTGTTGGTCGAGTTGATGTATAAGTTACAAGCTTAGTATATTCTTGGATGACTTGGTGTCTCAGTTGTGGACTAGGTGTCTCAGTTGTGGACATTGATGTCTCAGTTGTGACTTTGGTGTCTCCTTGGAGGACTTGATGTCTAAGTTATAGACTTCGTGTCTTATTTGTGGACTTGCTGTCTAAGTTGTTGACTTAAAGGCTAATTTATGATCTTAGTGTCTGCTTGTAGAATCTGTTGTCTCAGATGTGGACAAGCTTTCTCGGTTGTGGACTAGGTGTCTCGGTTGTGGACTAGGTGTCTCAGTTGTGGACTAGGTGTCTCAGTTGTGAGCTTGGTGTCTCAGTTGTGACCTTGGTGTCTCAGTTGTGACCTTGGTGTCTCAGTTGTGACCTTGGTGTCTCAGTTGTGACCTTGGTGTCTCCCTGGAGGTCTTCATGTCTAAGTTGCAGACTTCGTGGCTAATCTGTGGGCTTGGTGTCTAAGTGGTGAACTGAGATGCTCATTTATGAGCTTAGTGTCTGCTTGGAGGACTTGGTGTCTAACTTGTGGACTTGGTGTCTAAGTTGTGGAACTAGGGGCTAATTTATGACCTTGGTGTCTATGTTGTGGATTTGGTATCTTAAGTTGTGGACTTGGTCTCTAAGTTGTGGGCTTGGTGCCTAGGTTGTGGGCTTGGTTTCTAGGTTGTGGGTTTGGTATCTAAGTTGTGGGCTTGGTGTCTAAGTTGTGGGCTTGGTGTCTAAGTTGTGGGCTTGGTGTCTAAGTTGTGGGCTTGGTGTCTTAGTTGTGGGCTTGGTGTCTAAGTTGTGGGCTTGGTGTCTAAGTTGTGGGCTTGGTGTCTAAGTTGTGGGCTTGGTGTCTAAGTTGTGGGCTTGGTGTCTAGGTTGTGGGCTTGGTGTCTAAGTTGTGGGCTTGGTGTCTAAGATGTGGGCTTGGTGTCTAAGATGTGGGCTTTGTGTCTAAGATGTGTGCTTGGTGTCTATGATGTGGGCTTGGTATCTAAGATGTGGGCTTGGTATCTAAGTTGTGGGCTTGGTATCTAAGTTGTGGGCTTGGTGTCTACGTTGTGGGCTTGGTGTCTAAGTTGTGGACTGAGATGCTCATTTATAACCTTAGTGTCTGCTTGGAGGACGTGGTGTCTAACTTGTGTACTTGGTGTCTAAGTTGTGGAATTAGGGGCTAATTTATGACCTTGGTGTCTATGTTGTGGATTTGGTATCTTAAGTTGTGGGTTTGGAGCCTAGGTTGTTGGCTTGCTGTCTAGGTTGTGGGCTTGGTGTCTAGGTTGTGGGCTTGGTGTCTAGGTTGTGGGCTTGGTGTCTAGGTTGTGGGCTTGGTGTCTAGGTTGTGGGCTTGGTGTCTAGGTTGTGGGCTTGGTGTCTAGGTTGTGGGCTTGGTGTCAAAGTTGCGGGCTTGGTGTCTAAGATGCAGGCTTGGTGTCTAAGATGTGGGCTTGGTGTCTAAGATGTGGGCTTGGTGTCTAAGTAGTGGGCTTGGTGTCTAAGTAGTGGGCTTGGTGTCTAAGTTGTGGGCTTGGTGTCTAAGTTGTGGGCTTGGTGTCTAAGTTGTGAACTTGGTGTCTAGGTTGTGGACTTGGTGTCTAGGTTGTGGGCTTGGTGTCTAAGTTGTGGGCTTGGTGTCTAAGTTGTGGTCTTGGTGTCTAAGTTGTGGACTGAGATGTTCATTTATAACCTTAGTGTGTGCTTGGAGGACGTGGTGTCTAACTTGTGTACTTGGTGTCTAAGTTGTGGTATTAGGGGCTAATTTATTTCATTGGTGTCTAAGTTGTGGGCTTGTTGTCTAGGTTGCGGGGTTGGTGTCTAGGTTGCGGGCTTGGTGTCCATGTTGCGGGTTTGGTGTCTAGGTTGCGGGCTTGGTGTCTAAGTTGAGGACTTGGTGTATAAGTTGAGGACTTGGTGTCTAACTTGTGGACTGAGATGCGCTTTTATAACCTTAGTGTCTGCTGGGAGGACATGGTGTCTAACTTGTGGTCTTGGTGTCTAAGTTGTGGTATTAGGGGCTAATTTATGACCTTGGTGTTTAAGTTGTGGGGTTGGTGTCTTAAGTTGTGGGCTTGGTGTCTAGGTTGTGGGCTTGGTGTCTAGGTTGTGGGATTGGTGTCAAAGTTGTGGGCTTGGTGTCTAAGATGCAGGCTTGGTGTCTAAGATGTGGTCTAGGTGTCTCAGTTGTGGTCTAGGTGTCTCAGTTGTGGACTTGGTGTTTCAGTTGTGGACTTGGTGTCTAAGTTGTGGACTAGGTGTCTCAGTTGTGACCTTGGTGTCTCAGTTGTGGATTGAGATGCTCATTTATAACATGAGTATTTGCTTGGAGGACTTGGTGTCTAAGTTGTGGGCTTGGTGTCTAAGTTGTGGAACTAGGGGCTAATTTATGACCTTGGTGTCTATGTTGTCGATTTGGTATCTAAGTTGTGGGCTTGGTGCCTAGGTTGTGGGCTTGGTTTCTAGGTTGTGGGCTTGGTGTCTAAGTTGTTGGCTTGGTGTCTAAGTTGTGGGCTTGGTTTCTAAGTTGTGAGCTTGGTGTCTAAGTTGTGGGCTTGGTGTCTTAGTTGTGGGCTTGGTGTCTTAGTTGTGGGCTTGGTGTCTAAGTTGTGGGTTTGGTGTCTAAGATGTGGGCTTGGTGCCTAAGATGTGGGCTTGGTATCTAAGTTGTGGGCTTGGTATCTAAGTTGTGGGCTTGGTGTCTAAGTAGTGGGCTTGGTGTCTAAGTAGTGGGCTTGGTGTCTAAGTAGTGGGCTTGGTGTCTAAGTAGTGGGCTTGGTGTCTAAGTAGTGGGCTTGGTGTCTAAGTAGTGGGCTTGGTGTCTAAGTAGTGGGCTTGGTGTCTAAGTAGTGGGCTTGGTGTCTAAGTTGTGGACTTGGTGTATAATTTGAGGACTTGGTGTCTAAGTTGAGGACCTGGTGTCTAAGTTGTGGACTGAGATGGGCTTTTGTAACATTAGTGTCTGCTTGGAGGACTTGTTGTGTAACTTGTGGCCTTGGTGTCTAAGTTGTGGAATTAGGGGCTAATTTATGACCTTGGTGTCTAAGTTGTGGACTTGGTGTCTTAAGTTGTGGGTTTGGTGTCTAAGTTGTGGGCTTGGTGTCTAAGTTGTGGGCTTAAAGGCTAATTTATGACCTTAGTGTTTTGTTGGTGGAGTTGATGTATAAGTTGCAAGCTTAATATATTCTTGGATGACTTGGTGTCTCAGTTGTGGACTAGGTGTCTAAGTTGTGACCTTGATGTCTCAGTTGTGACTTTGGTGTCTCCTTGGAGGCCTTGATGTCTAAGTTGTAGACATCGTGTCTAATTTGTGGACTTGGTGTCTAAGTGGTGAACTGAGATGCTCATTTATGAGCTTAGTGTCTGCTTGGATGACTTGGTGTCTAACTTGTGGACTTGGTGTTTAAGTTGTGGAATTAGGGGCTAATTTATGACCTTGGTGTTTATGTTGTGGATTTCGTATCTTAAGTTGTGGACTTGGTGTGTAAGTTGTGGGCTTGGTGCCTAGGTTGTGGGCTTGGTTTCTAGGTTGTGGGCTTGGTATCTAAGTTGTGGGCTTGGTGTCTAAGTTGTGGGCTTGGTGTCTAAGTTGTGGGCTTGGTGTCTAAGTTGTGGGCTTGGTGTCTAAGTTGTGGGCTTGGTGTCTAAGTTGTGGGCTTGGTGTCTAAGTTGTGGGCTTCATGTCTAGGTTGTGGGCTTGGTGTCTAAGTTGTGGGCTTGGTGTCTAAGATGTGGGCTTGGTGTCTAAGATGTGGGCTTGGTGTCTAAGATGTGGGCTTGGTGTCTAAGATGTGGGCTTGGTATCTAAGATGTGGGCTTGGTATCTAAGTTGTGGGCTTGGTATCTAAGTTGTGGGCTTGGTGTCTACGTTGTGGGCTTGGTGTCTAAGTTGTGGACTGAGATGCTCATTTATAACCTTAGTGTCTGCTTGGAGGACGTGGTGTCTAACTTGTGGACTTGGTGTCTAAATTGTGGTATTAGGGGCTAATTTATTTCATTGGTGTCTAAGTTGTGGGCTTGTTGTCTAGGTTGTGGGCTTGGTGTCTAGGTTGCGGGCTTGGTGTCTAGGTTGCGGGCTTGGTGTCTAGGTTGCGGGCTTGGTGTCTAAGTTGAGAACTTGGTGTATAAGTTGAGGACTTGGTGTCTAACTTGTGGACTAAGATGCGCTTTTATAACCTTAGTGTCTGCTGGGAGGACGTGGTGTCTAACTTGTGGTCTTGTTGTCTAAGTTGTTGTATTAGGGGCTAATTTATGACCTTGGTGTCTAAGTTGTGGGCTTGGTGTCTTAAGTTGTGGGCTTGGTGTCTAGGTTGTGGGCTTGGTGTCTAACTTGAGGACTTGGTGTCTAAGTTGTGGACTGAGATGCGCTTTTATACCCTTAGTGTTTGCTTGGAGGACGTGGTGTCTAAGTTGTGGGCTTGGTGTCTAAGTTGTGGGCTTGGTGTCTAAGTTGTGGGCTTGGTGTCTAAGTTGTGGGCTTGGTGTCTTAAGTTGTGGGCTTGGTGTCTTAAGTTGTGGGCTTGGTGTCTTAAGTTGTGGGCTTGGTGTCTTAAGTTGTGGGCTGGGTGTATAATTTGTGGGCATGATGTCTATGTTGTGGGCTTGGTGTCTTATGTTGTGAACTTGGTGTCTTAAGTTTTGGACTTGTTGTCTAAATTGTGGACCTGGTGTCAAGAGTTGTGGAATTTGAGGCTTATTTATGACCTTAGTGTCTTCTTGGAGGAGTTGGCGTCTCAGTTGTGGTCTAGGTGTCTCAGTTGTGGTCTAGGTGTCTCCGTTGTGGACTTGGTGTTTCAGTTGTGGACTTGGTGTCTAAGTTGTGGACTAGGTGTCTTAGTTGTGACCTTGGTGTCTCAGTTGAGACCTTGGAGTCTCCTTGGAAGCCTTGATGTCTAAGTTGTAGACTTCGTGTCTAATTTGTGGACTTGGTGTCTAAGTTGTAGATTGAGATGCTCATTTATAACATTAGTATTTGCTAGGAGGACTTGGCGTCTAAGTTGCGGGCTTGGAGTCTAAGTTGCGGGCTTGACGTCTAAGTTGCGGGCTTGGCGACTATGTTGCGGGCTTGGCGTCTAAGTTGCGGGCTTGGCGTCTAAGTTGTGGGTTTGGCGTCTAAGTTGCGGGCTTGGCGTCTAAGTTGCGGGCTTGGCGTCTAAGTTGCGGGCTTGGCGTCTAAGTTGCGGGCTTGGCGTCTAAGTTGCGGGCTTGGCGTCTAAGTTGCGGGCTTGGCGTCTAAGTTGCGGGCTTGGCGTCTAAGTTGCGGGCTTGGCGTCTAAGTTGCGGGCTTGGCGTCTAAGTTGCGGGCTTGGCGTCTAAGTTGCGGGCTTGGCGTCTAAGTTGCGGGCTTGAACTCTTTGTTGTTGGCTTGGTGTTTAAACTGTGGGCTTGGTGTCTAATTTCTGGACTGAGATGCTCATTTATAACCTTAGTGTCTGCTTGGAGGACTTGATGTCTAAGTTGTTGACTTGGTGTCTATGTTGTGGACTTGGTGTATAAGTTGAGGAATTGGTGTCTAATTTGTGGACTTGGTTTCTAAGTTGTGGACTGAGATGCGCTTTTATAACCGTAGTGTCTGCTTGGAGGACTTAGACACCAAGTTGTGGAATTAGGGGCTAATTTATGACCTTGGTGTCTAAGTTGTGGGCTTGGTGTCTAAGTTGTGGGCTTGGTGTCTAAGTTGTGGACTTGGTGTCTAAGTTGTGGGCTTAAAGGCTAATTTATGACCTTAGTGTTTTGTTGGTGGAGTTGATGTATAAGTTGCAAGCTTAGTATATTCTTGGATGACTTGGTGTCTCAGTTGTGGACTAGGTGTCTCAGTTGTGACCTTGATGTCTCAGTTGTGACTTTCGTGTCTCCTTGGAGGACTTGATGTCTAAGTTGTAGACTTCGTGTCTCATTTGTGGACTTGCTGTCTAAGTTGTGGACTTAAAGGCTAATTTATGACCTTAGTGTCTGCTTGTAGAATCTGTTGTCTAAGATGTGGACAAGGTGTCTCGGTTGTGGACTAGGTGTCTCGGTTGTGGACTAGGTGTCTCAGTTGTGAGCTTGGTGTCTCAGTTGTGAGCTTGGTGTTTCAGTTGTGACCTTGGTGTCTCATTTCTGACCTTGCTGTCTCCCCGGAGGACTTGATGTCTAAGTTGTAGACTTCGTGGCTAATTTGTGGTCTTGGTGTCTAAGTTGTGAACTGAGATGCTCATTTATGAGCTTAGTGTCTGCTTGGAGGACTTGGTGTCTAACTTATGGACTGGGTGTCTAAGTTGTGGAACTAGGGGCTAATTTATGACCTTGGTGTCTATGTTGTGGATTTGGTATCTTAAGTTGTGGGCTGGATGTCTAAGTTGTTGGCTTGGGGTCTATGTTGTGGGCTTGGTGTCTAAGATGTGGGCTTGGTGTCTAAGATGTGGGCTTGGTGTCTAAGATGTGGGCTTGGTGTCTAAGTTGTGTATTTGGTGTCTAAGTTGTGGGCTTGGTGTCTTAAGTTGTGGACTTGGTGTCTAAGTTGTGGGCTTGGTGTCTAAGTTGTGGGCTTGGTATCTAAGTTGTGGGCTTGGTGTCTAAGTTGTGGGCTTGGTGTCTAAGTTGTGGGCTTGGTGTCTAAGTTGTGGGCTTGGTGTCTAAGTTTTGGGCTTGGTGTCTAGGTATTGGACTTGGTGTGTAGGTTGTGGGCTTGGTGTCTAGGTTGTGGGCTTGGTGTGTAGATTGTGGGTTTGGTGTTTAGGTTGTGGGCTTGGTGTCTATGTTGTGGGCTTGGTATCTAGGTTGTGGACTTGGTGTCTAAGTTGTGGACTGAGATGCTCATTTTTAACCTTAGTGTCTGCTTGGAGGACTTGGTGTCTATGTTGTAGAATTGGTTTATAAGTTGAGGACTTGGTGTATAAGTTGAGGACTTGGTGTATAAGTTGAGGGCTTGGTGTCTAAGTTGTGGACTTGGTGTCTAAGTTGTGGACTGAGATGCACTTTTATAACCTTAGTGTCTGCTTGGAGGACTTGGTGTCTAAATTGTGGAATTAGGGGCTAATTTATGACCTAGGTGTCTAAGTTGTAGACTTGGTGTCTATGTTGTGGAATTAGGGGCTAATTTATGACCTTGGTGTATATGTTGTTTTGGGCTTTCTGTCTAAGTTGTGGGCTTGTTGTCTAAGTTGTGGGCTTGGTGTCTAAGTTGTGGACTGAGATGCTCATTTTTAACCTTAGTGTCTGCTTGGAGGACTTGGTGTCTAAGTTGTGGAATTAGGGGCTAATTTATGATCTTGGTGTCTAAGTTGTGGACTTGGTGTCTAAGTTGTGGGCTTGGTGTCTAAATTGTGGCCTTGGTTTCTAAGTTGTGGGCTTGGTGTCTAGGTTGTGGGCTTGGTGTCTAAATTGTGGCCTTGGTTTCTAAGTTGTGGGCTTGGTGTCTAGGTTGTGGGCTTGGTGTCTAAGTTGTGGGCTTGGTGTCTAAGTTGTGGGCTTGTTGTCTATGTTGTGGTCTTGGTGTCTAAGTTGTGGGCTTGGTGTCTAAGTTGTGGGCTTGGTGTCTAAGTTGTGGGCTTGGTGTCTAAGTTGTGGGCTTGGTGTCTAAGTTGTGGGCTTGGTGTCTAAGTTGTGGGCTTGGTGTCTATGTTGTGGGCTTGGTGTCTATGTTGTGGGCTTGGTGTCTAAGTTTTGGACTTGGAGATTAATTTAAGGCTTAGTGTCTTGTTGGAGGAGTCGATGTTTCAGTTGTGACCTAAGTATCTTCTTGGAGGACTTGGTGTCTAAGTTGTGGACTTGGTGTCTAAGTTGTGGACTTGGTGTCTAAATTGAAGACTTGGTGTGTAAGTTGAGGACTTGGTGTGTAAGTTGAGGGCTTGGTGTCTAAGTTGTGGACTTGGTGTCTAAGTTGTGGACTGAGATGCACTTTTATAACCTTAGTGTCTGCTTGGAGGACTTGGTGTCTAAATTGTGGAATTAGGGGCTAATTTATGACCTAGGTGTCTAAGTTGTAGACTTGGTGTCTATGTTGTGGAATTAGGGGCTAATTTATGACCTTGGTGTATATGTTGTGGATTTGGTGTCTTAAGTTGTGGTCTTGGTGTCTAAGTTGTGTGCTTGGTGTCTAAGTTGTGGACTTGGTGTATAAGTTGAGGACTTGGTGTATAAGTTGAGGACTTGGTATATAAGTTGAGGGCTTGGTGTCTAAGTTGTGGACTTGGTGTCTAAGTTGTGGACTGAGATGCACTTTCATAACCTTAGTGTCTGCTTGGATGACTTGATGTCTAACTTGTGGAATTAGGGGCTAATTTATTTCATTGGTGTCTAAGTTGTGAACTTGGTGTCTATGTTGTGGAATTAGGGGCTAATTTATGACCTTGGTGTATATGTTGTGGATTTGGTGTCTTATGTTGTGGTCTTGGTGTCTAAGTTGTGGGCTTGGTGTGTATGTTGTTGGCTTGGTGTCTAAGTTGTGGACTTGGTTTCTAAGTTCTGGGCTTGGAGATTAATTTAAGGCCTTAGTGTCTTGTTGGAGGAGTCGATGTTTCAGTTGTGACCTTAGTATCTTCTTGGAGGACTTGGTGTCTAAGTTGTAGACTTGGTTTCTAAGTTGTGGACTTAGATGCGCTTTTATAACCTTAGTGTCTGCTTGGAGGACTTGGTGTCTAACTTGTGGACTTGGTGTCTAAGTTGTGGGCTTGGTGTCTCCTTGGAGGACTTGATGTCTAAGTTGTAGACTTCGTGTCTAATTTGTGTAATTGGTGTTTAAGTTGTGGACTGAGATGCTCATTTATAACCTTAGTGTCTGCTTGGGGGACTTGGTGTCTAATTTGTAGACTTGGTGTGTAAGTTCTGAAATTAGGGGCTAATTTATGAACTTGGTGTCTATGTTGTGGATTTGGTGTCTTAAGTTGTCTACTTGGTGTCTAAGTTGTGGACTTGGTGTATAAGTTGAGGACTTGGTGTCTAACTTGTGGACTTGGTTTCTAAGTTGTGGACTGACATGCGCTTTTATAAGCTTAGTGTCTGCTTGGAGGACTTGGTGTCTAACTTGTGGACTTGGTGTCTAAGTTGTGGAATTAGGGGCTAATTTATGACCTTGGTGTCTAAGTTGTGGACTTGGTGTCTAAGTTGTGGTCTTGGTGTCTAGGTTGTGGGCTTGGTGTCTAGGTTGTGGGCTTGGTGTCTAAGTTGTGGGCTTGGTGTCTAGGTTGTGGGCTTGGTGTCTATGTTGTGGGCTTGGTGTCTATGTTGTGGGCTTGCTGTCTAAGTTGTGAGCTTGGTGTCTAAGTTGTGTGCTTGGTGTCAAAGTTGTGGGCTTGGTGTCTAAGTTGTGGCCTTGGTGTCTAAGTTGTGGGCTTGGTGTCTAAGTTGTGGGTTTGGTGTCTAAGTTGTGGGCTTGGTGTCTATGTTGTGGGCTTGGTGTCTAAGTTTTGGACTTGGAGGTTAATTTATGACCTTAGTGTCTTGTTGGAGGACTTGATGTTTAAGTTGTGACCTTAGTATCTTCTTGGAGGACTTGGAGTCTAAGTTGTGGACTTGGTGTCTATGTTGTGGACCTGGTGTCTAGAGTTGTGGAATTTGAGGCTTATTTATGACCTTAGTGTCTGCTTGGAGGAGTTGGTGTCTCAGTTGTGGACTAGGTGTCTCAGTTGTGGACTAAGTGTCTCAGTTGTGGACTAGGTGTCTCAGTTGTTACCTTGGTGACTGCTTGGAGGACTTGATGTCTAAGTTGTAGACTTCATGTCTAATTTGTGGACTTGGTGTTTAAGTTGTAGACTGAGATGCTCATTTATAACCTTAGTGTCTGCTTGGGGGTCTTGGTGTCTAACTTGTGGACTTGGTGTATAAGTTGTTGACTTGGTGTATTAGTTGTGGACTTGGTGTCTCAGTTGTGACCTTGGTGTCAGAGTTGTGACCTTGGTGTCTCAGTTGTGACCTTGGTGACTGCTTGGAGGACTTGATGTCTAAGTTGTAGACTTCGTATCTAATTTGTGTACTTGGTGTTTAAGTTGTGGGCTGAGATGCTCATTTATAACCTTAATGTCTGCTTGGGGGACTTGGTGTCTAACTTGTGGACTTGGTGTCTAAGTTCTGGAATTAGGGGATAATTTATGAACTTGGTGTCTAAGTTCTGGACTTGGTGTCTAGGTTGTAGACTTGATGTCTAAGTTGTGTTCTTGGTGTCTAAGTTTTGGCCTTGGTGTCTAAGTTGTGGGCTTGGTGTCTAAGTTGTGGACTTGGTGTCTAAGTTGTGGACTTGGTGTCTAAGTTGTGGACTTGGTGTCTAAGTTGTGGACTTGGTGTCTAATTTGTGGACTTGGTGTCTAACTTGTGGACTGAGATGCTCATTTATAACCTTAGCGTCTGCTTGGAGGACTTGGTGTCTAAGTTGTGGACTTGGTGTCTAAGTTGTGGTCTTGGTGTATAAGTTGAGGACTTGGTGTATAAGTTGAGGACTTAGTGTCTAATTTGTGGACTTGGTTTCTAAGTTGTGGACTGAGATGCACTTTTATAACCTTAGTGTCTGCTTGGAGGAATTGGTGTCTAAATTGTGGAATTAGGGGCTAATTTATGACCTAGGTGTCTAAGTTGTGGACTTGGTGTCTAAGTTGTGGACTTGGGGCTAATTTATGACCTTGGTGTCTATGTTGTGGATTTGGTGTCTTAAGTTGTGGGCTTGGTGTCTAGGTTGTGGGCTTGGTGTCTAAGTTGTGGACTTGGAGGTTAATTTATGGTTTTAGTGTCTTGTTGGAGGACTTGATGTCTAAGTTGTGGACTTGGTGTTTATGTTGTGGACCTGGTGTCTAGAGTTGTGGAATTTGAGGCTTATTTATGACCTTAGTGTCTGCTTGGAGGAGTTGGTGTCTCAGTTGTGACCTTGGGGTCTCAGTTGTGACCTTGGGGTCTCAGTTGTGACCTTGGGGTCTCAGTTGTGACCTTGGGGTCTCAGTTGTGACCTTGGTGTCTCCCTGGAGGACTTGATGTCTAAGTTGTAGACTTCGTGTCTAATTTGTGTAATTGGTGTTTAAGTTGTGGGCTGAGATGCTCATTTTTAACATTAGTGTCTCCTTCGGGGACTTGGTGTCTAACTTGTGGACTTGGTGTCTAAGTTGTGGAATTAGGGGCTAATTAATGACTTTGGTGTCTAAGTTGTGGGCTTGGTGTCTAAGTTGTGGGCTTGGTGTCTAGGTTGTGGACTAGGTGTCTAGGTTGTGGGATTGGTGTCAAAGTTGTGGGCTTGGTGTCTAAGATGCAGGCTTGGTGTCTAAGATGTGGTCTAGGTGTCTCAGTTGTGGTCTAGGTGTCTCAGTTGTGGACTTGGTGTTTCAGTTGTGGACTTGGTGTCTAAGTTGTGGACTAGGTGTCTCAGTTGTGACCTTGGTGTCTCAGTTGTGGATTGAGATGCTCATTTATAACATGAGTATTTGCTTGGAGGACTTGGTGTCTAAGTTGTGGCCTTGGTGTCTAAGTTGTGGAACTAGGGGCTAATTTATGACCTTGGTGTCTATGTTGTCGATTTGGTATCTAAGTTGTGGGCTTGGTGCCTAGGTTGTGGGCTTGGTTTCTAGGTTGTGGGCTTGGTGTCTAAGTTGTTGGCTTGGTGTCTAAGTTGTGGGCTTGGTTTCTAAGTTGTGAGCTTGGTGTCTAAGTTGTGGGCTTGGTGTCTTAGTTGTGGGCTTGGTGTCTTAGTTGTGGGCTTGGTGTCTTAGTTGTGGGCTTGGTGTCTAAGTTGTGGGTTTGGTGTCTAAGATGTGGGCTTGGTGCCTAAGATGTGGGCTTGGTATCTAAGTTGTGGGCTTGGTATCTAAGTTGTGGGCTTGGTGTCTAAGTAGTGGGCTTGGTGTCTAAGTAGTGGGCTTGGTGTCTAAGTAGTGGGCTTGGTGTCTAAGTAGTGGGCTTGGTGTCTAAGTAGTGGGCTTGGTGTCTAAGTAGTGGGCTTGGTGTCTAAGTAGTGGGCTTGGTGTCTAAGTTGTGGACTTGGTGTATAATTTGAGGACTTGGTGTCTAAGTTGAGGACCTGGTGTCTAAGTTGTGGACTGAGATGGGCTTTTGTAACATTAGTGTCTGCTTGGAGGACTTGTTGTGTAACTTGTGGCCTTGGTGTCTAAGTTGTGGAATTAGGGGCTAATTTATGACCTTGGTGTCTAAGTTGTGGACTTGGTGTCTTAAGTTGTGGGTTTGGTGTCTAAGTTGTGGGCTTGGTGTCTAAGTTGTGGGCTTAAAGGCTAATTTATGACCTTAGTGTTTTGTTGGTGGAGTTGATGTATAAGTTGCAAGCTTAATATATTCTTGGATGACTTGGTGTCTCAGTTGTGGACTAGGTGTCTAAGTTGTGACCTTGATGTCTCAGTTGTGACTTTGGTGTCTCCTTGGAGGCCTTGATGTCTAAGTTGTAGACATCGTGTCTAATTTGTGGACTTGGTGTCTAAGTGGTGAACTGAGATGCTCATTTATGAGCTTAGTGTCTGCTTGGATGACTTGGTGTCTAACTTGTGGACTTGGTGTTTAAGTTGTGGAATTAGGGGCTAATTTATGACCTTGGTGTTTATGTTGTGGATTTCGTATCTTAAGTTGTGGACTTGGTGTGTAAGTTGTGGGCTTGGTGCCTAGGTTGTGGGCTTGGTTTCTAGGTTGTGGGCTTGGTATCTAAGTTGTGGGCTTGGTGTCTAAGTTGTGGGCTTGGTGTCTAAGTTGTGGGCTTGGTGTCTAAGTTGTGGGCTTGGTGTCTAAGTTGTGGGCTTGGTGTCTAAGTTGTGGGCTTGGTGTCTAAGTTGTGGGCTTCATGTCTAGGTTGTGGGCTTGGTGTCTAAGTTGTGGGCTTGGTGTCTAAGATGTGGGCTTGGTGTCTAAGATGTGGGCTTGGTGTCTAAGATGTGGGCTTGGTGTCTAAGATGTGGGCTTGGTATCTAAGATGTGGGCTTGGTATCTAAGTTGTGGGCTTGGTATCTAAGTTGTGGGCTTGGTGTCTACGTTGTGGGCTTGGTGTCTAAGTTGTGGACTGAGATGCTCATTTATAACCTTAGTGTCTGCTTGGAGGACGTGGTGTCTAACTTGTGGACTTGGTGTCTAAATTGTGGTATTAGGGGCTAATTTATTTCATTGGTGTCTAAGTTGTGGGCTTGTTGTCTAGGTTGTGGGCTTGGTGTCTAGGTTGCGGGCTTGGTGTCTAGGTTGCGGGCTTGGTGTCTAGGTTGCGGGCTTGGTGTCTAAGTTGAGAACTTGGTGTATAAGTTGAGGACTTGGTGTCTAACTTGTGGACTAAGATGCGCTTTTATAACCTTAGTGTCTGCTGGGAGGACGTGGTGTCTAACTTGTGGTCTTGTTGTCTAAGTTGTTGTATTAGGGGCTAATTTATGACCTTGGTGTCTAAGTTGTGGGCTTGGTGTCTTAAGTTGTGGGCTTGGTGTCTAGGTTGTGGGCTTGGTGTCTAACTTGAGGACTTGGTGTCTAAGTTGTGGACTGAGATGCGCTTTTATACCCTTAGTGTTTGCTTGGAGGACGTGGTGTCTAAGTTGTGGGCTTGGTGTCTAAGTTGTGGGCTTGGTGTCTAAGTTGTGGGCTTGGTGTCTAAGTTGTGGGCTTGGTGTCTTAAGTTGTGGGCTTGGTGTCTTAAGTTGTGGGCTTGGTGTCTTAAGTTGTGGGCTTGGTGTCTTAAGTTGTGGGCTGGGTGTATAATTTGTGGGCATGATGTCTATGTTGTGGGCTTGGTGTCTTATGTTGTGAACTTGGTGTCTTAAGTTTTGGACTTGTTGTCTAAATTGTGGACCTGGTGTCAAGAGTTGTGGAATTTGAGGCTTATTTATGACCTTAGTGTCTTCTTGGAGGAGTTGGCGTCTCAGTTGTGGTCTAGGTGTCTCAGTTGTGGTCTAGGTGTCTCCGTTGTGGACTTGGTGTTTCAGTTGTGGACTTGGTGTCTAAGTTGTGGACTAGGTGTCTTAGTTGTGACCTTGGTGTCTCAGTTGAGACCTTGGAGTCTCCTTGGAAGCCTTGATGTCTAAGTTGTAGACTTCGTGTCTAATTTGTGGACTTGGTGTCTAAGTTGTAGATTGAGATGCTCATTTATAACATTAGTATTTGCTAGGAGGACTTGGCGTCTAAGTTGCGGGCTTGGAGTCTAAGTTGCGGGCTTGACGTCTAAGTTGCGGGCTTGGCGACTATGTTGCGGGCTTGGCGTCTAAGTTGCGGGCTTGGCGTCTAAGTTGTGGGTTTGGCGTCTAAGTTGCGGGCTTGGCGTCTAAGTTGCGGGCTTGGCGTCTAAGTTGCGGGCTTGGCGTCTAAGTTGCGGGCTTGGCGTCTAAGTTGCGGGCTTGGCGTCTAAGTTGCGGGCTTGGCGTCTAAGTTGCGGGCTTGGCGTCTAAGTTGCGGGCTTGGCGTCTAAGTTGCGGGCTTGGCGTCTAAGTTGCGGGCTTGGCGTCTAAGTTGCGGGCTTGGCGTCTAAGTTGCGGGCTTGGCGTCTAAGTTGCGGGCTTGAACTCTTTGTTGTTGGCTTGGTGTTTAAACTGTGGGCTTGGTGTCTAATTTCTGGACTGAGATGCTCATTTATAACCTTAGTGTCTGCTTGGAGGACTTGATGTCTAAGTTGTTGACTTGGTGTCTATGTTGTGGACTTGGTGTATAAGTTGAGGAATTGGTGTCTAATTTGTGGACTTGGTTTCTAAGTTGTGGACTGAGATGCGCTTTTATAACCGTAGTGTCTGCTTGGAGGACTTAGACACCAAGTTGTGGAATTAGGGGCTAATTTATGACCTTGGTGTCTAAGTTGTGGGCTTGGTGTCTAAGTTGTGGGCTTGGTGTCTAAGTTGTGGACTTGGTGTCTAAGTTGTGGGCTTAAAGGCTAATTTATGACCTTAGTGTTTTGTTGGTGGAGTTGATGTATAAGTTGCAAGCTTAGTATATTCTTGGATGACTTGGTGTCTCAGTTGTGGACTAGGTGTCTCAGTTGTGACCTTGATGTCTCAGTTGTGACTTTCGTGTCTCCTTGGAGGACTTGATGTCTAAGTTGTAGACTTCGTGTCTCATTTGTGGACTTGCTGTCTAAGTTGTGGACTTAAAGGCTAATTTATGACCTTAGTGTCTGCTTGTAGAATCTGTTGTCTAAGATGTGGACAAGGTGTCTCGGTTGTGGACTAGGTGTCTCGGTTGTGGACTAGGTGTCTCAGTTGTGAGCTTGGTGTCTCAGTTGTGAGCTTGGTGTTTCAGTTGTGACCTTGGTGTCTCATTTCTGACCTTGCTGTCTCCCCGGAGGACTTGATGTCTAAGTTGTAGACTTCGTGGCTAATTTGTGGTCTTGGTGTCTAAGTTGTGAACTGAGATGCTCATTTATGAGCTTAGTGTCTGCTTGGAGGACTTGGTGTCTAACTTATGGACTGGGTGTCTAAGTTGTGGAACTAGGGGCTAATTTATGACCTTGGTGTCTATGTTGTGGATTTGGTATCTTAAGTTGTGGGCTGGATGTCTAAGTTGTTGGCTTGGGGTCTATGTTGTGGGCTTGGTGTCTAAGATGTGGGCTTGGTGTCTAAGATGTGGGCTTGGTGTCTAAGATGTGGGCTTGGTGTCTAAGTTGTGTATTTGGTGTCTAAGTTGTGGGCTTGGTGTCTTAAGTTGTGGACTTGGTGTCTAAGTTGTGGGCTTGGTGTCTAAGTTGTGGGCTTGGTATCTAAGTTGTGGGCTTGGTGTCTAAGTTGTGGGCTTGGTGTCTAAGTTGTGGGCTTGGTGTCTAAGTTGTGGGCTTGGTGTCTAAGTTTTGGGCTTGGTGTCTAGGTATTGGACTTGGTGTGTAGGTTGTGGGCTTGGTGTCTAGGTTGTGGGCTTGGTGTGTAGATTGTGGGTTTGGTGTTTAGGTTGTGGGCTTGGTGTCTATGTTGTGGGCTTGGTATCTAGGTTGTGGACTTGGTGTCTAAGTTGTGGACTGAGATGCTCATTTTTAACCTTAGTGTCTGCTTGGAGGACTTGGTGTCTATGTTGTAGAATTGGTTTATAAGTTGAGGACTTGGTGTATAAGTTGAGGACTTGGTGTATAAGTTGAGGGCTTGGTGTCTAAGTTGTGGACTTGGTGTCTAAGTTGTGGACTGAGATGCACTTTTATAACCTTAGTGTCTGCTTGGAGGACTTGGTGTCTAAATTGTGGAATTAGGGGCTAATTTATGACCTAGGTGTCTAAGTTGTAGACTTGGTGTCTATGTTGTGGAATTAGGGGCTAATTTATGACCTTGGTGTATATGTTGTTTTGGGCTTTCTGTCTAAGTTGTGGGCTTGTTGTCTAAGTTGTGGGCTTGGTGTCTAAGTTGTGGACTGAGATGCTCATTTTTAACCTTAGTGTCTGCTTGGAGGACTTGGTGTCTAAGTTGTGGAATTAGGGGCTAATTTATGATCTTGGTGTCTAAGTTGTGGACTTGGTGTCTAAGTTGTGGGCTTGGTGTCTAAATTGTGGCCTTGGTTTCTAAGTTGTGGGCTTGGTGTCTAGGTTGTGGGCTTGGTGTCTAAATTGTGGCCTTGGTTTCTAAGTTGTGGGCTTGGTGTCTAGGTTGTGGGCTTGGTGTCTAAGTTGTGGGCTTGGTGTCTAAGTTGTGGGCTTGTTGTCTATGTTGTGGTCTTGGTGTCTAAGTTGTGGGCTTGGTGTCTAAGTTGTGGGCTTGGTGTCTAAGTTGTGGGCTTGGTGTCTAAGTTGTGGGCTTGGTGTCTAAGTTGTGGGCTTGGTGTCTAAGTTGTGGGCTTGGTGTCTAAGTTGTGGGCTTGGTGTCTATGTTGTGGGCTTGGTGTCTATGTTGTGGGCTTGGTGTCTAAGTTTTGGACTTGGAGATTAATTTAAGGCTTAGTGTCTTGTTGGAGGAGTCGATGTTTCAGTTGTGACCTAAGTATCTTCTTGGAGGACTTGGTGTCTAAGTTGTGGACTTGGTGTCTAAGTTGTGGACTTGGTGTCTAAATTGAAGACTTGGTGTGTAAGTTGAGGACTTGGTGTGTAAGTTGAGGGCTTGGTGTCTAAGTTGTGGACTTGGTGTCTAAGTTGTGGACTGAGATGCACTTTTATAACCTTAGTGTCTGCTTGGAGGACTTGGTGTCTAAATTGTGGAATTAGGGGCTAATTTATGACCTAGGTGTCTAAGTTGTAGACTTGGTGTCTATGTTGTGGAATTAGGGGCTAATTTATGACCTTGGTGTATATGTTGTGGATTTGGTGTCTTAAGTTGTGGTCTTGGTGTCTAAGTTGTGTGCTTGGTGTCTAAGTTGTGGACTTGGTGTATAAGTTGAGGACTTGGTGTATAAGTTGAGGACTTGGTATATAAGTTGAGGGCTTGGTGTCTAAGTTGTGGACTTGGTGTCTAAGTTGTGGACTGAGATGCACTTTCATAACCTTAGTGTCTGCTTGGATGACTTGATGTCTAACTTGTGGAATTAGGGGCTAATTTATTTCATTGGTGTCTAAGTTGTGAACTTGGTGTCTATGTTGTGGAATTAGGGGCTAATTTATGACCTTGGTGTATATGTTGTGGATTTGGTGTCTTATGTTGTGGTCTTGGTGTCTAAGTTGTGGGCTTGGTGTGTATGTTGTTGGCTTGGTGTCTAAGTTGTGGACTTGGTTTCTAAGTTCTGGGCTTGGAGATTAATTTAAGGCCTTAGTGTCTTGTTGGAGGAGTCGATGTTTCAGTTGTGACCTTAGTATCTTCTTGGAGGACTTGGTGTCTAAGTTGTAGACTTGGTTTCTAAGTTGTGGACTTAGATGCGCTTTTATAACCTTAGTGTCTGCTTGGAGGACTTGGTGTCTAACTTGTGGACTTGGTGTCTAAGTTGTGGGCTTGGTGTCTCCTTGGAGGACTTGATGTCTAAGTTGTAGACTTCGTGTCTAATTTGTGTAATTGGTGTTTAAGTTGTGGACTGAGATGCTCATTTATAACCTTAGTGTCTGCTTGGGGGACTTGGTGTCTAATTTGTAGACTTGGTGTGTAAGTTCTGAAATTAGGGGCTAATTTATGAACTTGGTGTCTATGTTGTGGATTTGGTGTCTTAAGTTGTCTACTTGGTGTCTAAGTTGTGGACTTGGTGTATAAGTTGAGGACTTGGTGTCTAACTTGTGGACTTGGTTTCTAAGTTGTGGACTGACATGCGCTTTTATAAGCTTAGTGTCTGCTTGGAGGACTTGGTGTCTAACTTGTGGACTTGGTGTCTAAGTTGTGGAATTAGGGGCTAATTTATGACCTTGGTGTCTAAGTTGTGGACTTGGTGTCTAAGTTGTGGTCTTGGTGTCTAGGTTGTGGGCTTGGTGTCTAGGTTGTGGGCTTGGTGTCTAAGTTGTGGGCTTGGTGTCTAAGTAGTGGGCTTGGTGTCTAAGTAGTGGGCTTGGTGTCTAAGTAGTGGGCTTGGTGTCTAAGTAGTGGGCTTGGTGTCTAAGTAGTGGGCTTGGTGTCTAAGTAGTGGGCTTGGTGTCTAAGTAGTGGGCTTGGTGTCTAAGTTGTGGACTTGGTGTATAATTTGAGGACTTGGTGTCTAAGTTGAGGACCTGGTGTCTAAGTTGTGGACTGAGATGGGCTTTTGTAACATTAGTGTCTGCTTGGAGGACTTGTTGTGTAACTTGTGGCCTTGGTGTCTAAGTTGTGGAATTAGGGGCTAATTTATGACCTTGGTGTCTAAGTTGTGGACTTGGTGTCTTAAGTTGTGGGTTTGGTGTCTAAGTTGTGGGCTTGGTGTCTAAGTTGTGGGCTTAAAGGCTAATTTATGACCTTAGTGTTTTGTTGGTGGAGTTGATGTATAAGTTGCAAGCTTAATATATTCTTGGATGACTTGGTGTCTCAGTTGTGGACTAGGTGTCTAAGTTGTGACCTTGATGTCTCAGTTGTGACTTTGGTGTCTCCTTGGAGGCCTTGATGTCTAAGTTGTAGACATCGTGTCTAATTTGTGGACTTGGTGTCTAAGTGGTGAACTGAGATGCTCATTTATGAGCTTAGTGTCTGCTTGGATGACTTGGTGTCTAACTTGTGGACTTGGTGTTTAAGTTGTGGAATTAGGGGCTAATTTATGACCTTGGTGTTTATGTTGTGGATTTCGTATCTTAAGTTGTGGACTTGGTGTGTAAGTTGTGGGCTTGGTGCCTAGGTTGTGGGCTTGGTTTCTAGGTTGTGGGCTTGGTATCTAAGTTGTGGGCTTGGTGTCTAAGTTGTGGGCTTGGTGTCTAAGTTGTGGGCTTGGTGTCTAAGTTGTGGGCTTGGTGTCTAAGTTGTGGGCTTGGTGTCTAAGTTGTGGGCTTGGTGTCTAAGTTGTGGGCTTCATGTCTAGGTTGTGGGCTTGGTGTCTAAGTTGTGGGCTTGGTGTCTAAGATGTGGGCTTGGTGTCTAAGATGTGGGCTTGGTGTCTAAGATGTGGGCTTGGTGTCTAAGATGTGGGCTTGGTATCTAAGATGTGGGCTTGGTATCTAAGTTGTGGGCTTGGTATCTAAGTTGTGGGCTTGGTGTCTACGTTGTGGGCTTGGTGTCTAAGTTGTGGACTGAGATGCTCATTTATAACCTTAGTGTCTGCTTGGAGGACGTGGTGTCTAACTTGTGGACTTGGTGTCTAAATTGTGGTATTAGGGGCTAATTTATTTCATTGGTGTCTAAGTTGTGGGCTTGTTGTCTAGGTTGTGGGCTTGGTGTCTAGGTTGCGGGCTTGGTGTCTAGGTTGCGGGCTTGGTGTCTAGGTTGCGGGCTTGGTGTCTAAGTTGAGAACTTGGTGTATAAGTTGAGGACTTGGTGTCTAACTTGTGGACTAAGATGCGCTTTTATAACCTTAGTGTCTGCTGGGAGGACGTGGTGTCTAACTTGTGGTCTTGTTGTCTAAGTTGTTGTATTAGGGGCTAATTTATGACCTTGGTGTCTAAGTTGTGGGCTTGGTGTCTTAAGTTGTGGGCTTGGTGTCTAGGTTGTGGGCTTGGTGTCTAACTTGAGGACTTGGTGTCTAAGTTGTGGACTGAGATGCGCTTTTATACCCTTAGTGTTTGCTTGGAGGACGTGGTGTCTAAGTTGTGGGCTTGGTGTCTAAGTTGTGGGCTTGGTGTCTAAGTTGTGGGCTTGGTGTCTAAGTTGTGGGCTTGGTGTCTTAAGTTGTGGGCTTGGTGTCTTAAGTTGTGGGCTTGGTGTCTTAAGTTGTGGGCTTGGTGTCTTAAGTTGTGGGCTGGGTGTATAATTTGTGGGCATGATGTCTATGTTGTGGGCTTGGTGTCTTATGTTGTGAACTTGGTGTCTTAAGTTTTGGACTTGTTGTCTAAATTGTGGACCTGGTGTCAAGAGTTGTGGAATTTGAGGCTTATTTATGACCTTAGTGTCTTCTTGGAGGAGTTGGCGTCTCAGTTGTGGTCTAGGTGTCTCAGTTGTGGTCTAGGTGTCTCAGTTGTGGTCTAGGTGTCTCCGTTGTGGACTTGGTGTTTCAGTTGTGGACTTGGTGTCTAAGTTGTGGACTAGGTGTCTTAGTTGTGACCTTGGTGTCTCAGTTGAGACCTTGGAGTCTCCTTGGAAGCCTTGATGTCTAAGTTGTAGACTTCGTGTCTAATTTGTGGACTTGGTGTCTAAGTTGTAGATTGAGATGCTCATTTATAACATTAGTATTTGCTAGGAGGACTTGGCGTCTAAGTTGCGGGCTTGGAGTCTAAGTTGCGGGCTTGACGTCTAAGTTGCGGGCTTGGCGACTATGTTGCGGGCTTGGCGTCTAAGTTGCGGGCTTGGCGTCTAAGTTGTGGGTTTGGCGTCTAAGTTGCGGGCTTGGCGTCTAAGTTGCGGGCTTGGCGTCTAAGTTGCGGGCTTGGCGTCTAAGTTGCGGGCTTGGCGTCTAAGTTGCGGGCTTGGCGTCTAAGTTGCGGGCTTGGCGTCTAAGTTGCGGGCTTGGCGTCTAAGTTGCGGGCTTGGCGTCTAAGTTGCGGGCTTGGCGTCTAAGTTGCGGGCTTGGCGTCTAAGTTGCGGGCTTGGCGTCTAAGTTGCGGGCTTGAACTCTTTGTTGTTGGCTTGGTGTTTAAACTGTGGGCTTGGTGTCTAATTTCTGGACTGAGATGCTCATTTATAACCTTAGTGTCTGCTTGGAGGACTTGATGTCTAAGTTGTTGACTTGGTGTCTATGTTGTGGACTTGGTGTATAAGTTGAGGAATTGGTGTCTAATTTGTGGACTTGGTTTCTAAGTTGTGGACTGAGATGCGCTTTTATAACCGTAGTGTCTGCTTGGAGGACTTAGACACCAAGTTGTGGAATTAGGGGCTAATTTATGACCTTGGTGTCTAAGTTGTGGGCTTGGTGTCTAAGTTGTGGGCTTGGTGTCTAAGTTGTGGACTTGGTGTCTAAGTTGTGGGCTTAAAGGCTAATTTATGACCTTAGTGTTTTGTTGGTGGAGTTGATGTATAAGTTGCAAGCTTAGTATATTCTTGGATGACTTGGTGTCTCAGTTGTGGACTAGGTGTCTCAGTTGTGACCTTGATGTCTCAGTTGTGACTTTCGTGTCTCCTTGGAGGACTTGATGTCTAAGTTGTAGACTTCGTGTCTCATTTGTGGACTTGCTGTCTAAGTTGTGGACTTAAAGGCTAATTTATGACCTTAGTGTCTGCTTGTAGAATCTGTTGTCTAAGATGTGGACAAGGTGTCTCGGTTGTGGACTAGGTGTCTCGGTTGTGGACTAGGTGTCTCAGTTGTGAGCTTGGTGTCTCAGTTGTGAGCTTGGTGTTTCAGTTGTGACCTTGGTGTCTCATTTCTGACCTTGCTGTCTCCCCGGAGGACTTGATGTCTAAGTTGTAGACTTCGTGGCTAATTTGTGGTCTTGGTGTCTAAGTTGTGAACTGAGATGCTCATTTATGAGCTTAGTGTCTGCTTGGAGGACTTGGTGTCTAACTTATGGACTGGGTGTCTAAGTTGTGGAACTAGGGGCTAATTTATGACCTTGGTGTCTATGTTGTGGATTTGGTATCTTAAGTTGTGGGCTGGATGTCTAAGTTGTTGGCTTGGGGTCTATGTTGTGGGCTTGGTGTCTAAGATGTGGGCTTGGTGTCTAAGATGTGGGCTTGGTGTCTAAGATGTGGGCTTGGTGTCTAAGTTGTGTATTTGGTGTCTAAGTTGTGGGCTTGGTGTCTTAAGTTGTGGACTTGGTGTCTAAGTTGTGGGCTTGGTGTCTAAGTTGTGGGCTTGGTATCTAAGTTGTGGGCTTGGTGTCTAAGTTGTGGGCTTGGTGTCTAAGTTGTGGGCTTGGTGTCTAAGTTGTGGGCTTGGTGTCTAAGTTTTGGGCTTGGTGTCTAGGTATTGGACTTGGTGTGTAGGTTGTGGGCTTGGTGTCTAGGTTGTGGGCTTGGTGTGTAGATTGTGGGTTTGGTGTTTAGGTTGTGGGCTTGGTGTCTATGTTGTGGGCTTGGTATCTAGGTTGTGGACTTGGTGTCTAAGTTGTGGACTGAGATGCTCATTTTTAACCTTAGTGTCTGCTTGGAGGACTTGGTGTCTATGTTGTAGAATTGGTTTATAAGTTGAGGACTTGGTGTATAAGTTGAGGACTTGGTGTATAAGTTGAGGGCTTGGTGTCTAAGTTGTGGACTTGGTGTCTAAGTTGTGGACTGAGATGCACTTTTATAACCTTAGTGTCTGCTTGGAGGACTTGGTGTCTAAATTGTGGAATTAGGGGCTAATTTATGACCTAGGTGTCTAAGTTGTAGACTTGGTGTCTATGTTGTGGAATTAGGGGCTAATTTATGACCTTGGTGTATATGTTGTTTTGGGCTTTCTGTCTAAGTTGTGGGCTTGTTGTCTAAGTTGTGGGCTTGGTGTCTAAGTTGTGGACTGAGATGCTCATTTTTAACCTTAGTGTCTGCTTGGAGGACTTGGTGTCTAAGTTGTGGAATTAGGGGCTAATTTATGATCTTGGTGTCTAAGTTGTGGACTTGGTGTCTAAGTTGTGGGCTTGGTGTCTAAATTGTGGCCTTGGTTTCTAAGTTGTGGGCTTGGTGTCTAGGTTGTGGGCTTGGTGTCTAAATTGTGGCCTTGGTTTCTAAGTTGTGGGCTTGGTGTCTAGGTTGTGGGCTTGGTGTCTAAGTTGTGGGCTTGGTGTCTAAGTTGTGGGCTTGTTGTCTATGTTGTGGTCTTGGTGTCTAAGTTGTGGGCTTGGTGTCTAAGTTGTGGGCTTGGTGTCTAAGTTGTGGGCTTGGTGTCTAAGTTGTGGGCTTGGTGTCTAAGTTGTGGGCTTGGTGTCTAAGTTGTGGGCTTGGTGTCTAAGTTGTGGGCTTGGTGTCTATGTTGTGGGCTTGGTGTCTATGTTGTGGGCTTGGTGTCTAAGTTTTGGACTTGGAGATTAATTTAAGGCTTAGTGTCTTGTTGGAGGAGTCGATGTTTCAGTTGTGACCTAAGTATCTTCTTGGAGGACTTGGTGTCTAAGTTGTGGACTTGGTGTCTAAGTTGTGGACTTGGTGTCTAAATTGAAGACTTGGTGTGTAAGTTGAGGACTTGGTGTGTAAGTTGAGGGCTTGGTGTCTAAGTTGTGGACTTGGTGTCTAAGTTGTGGACTGAGATGCACTTTTATAACCTTAGTGTCTGCTTGGAGGACTTGGTGTCTAAATTGTGGAATTAGGGGCTAATTTATGACCTAGGTGTCTAAGTTGTAGACTTGGTGTCTATGTTGTGGAATTAGGGGCTAATTTATGACCTTGGTGTATATGTTGTGGATTTGGTGTCTTAAGTTGTGGTCTTGGTGTCTAAGTTGTGTGCTTGGTGTCTAAGTTGTGGACTTGGTGTATAAGTTGAGGACTTGGTGTATAAGTTGAGGACTTGGTATATAAGTTGAGGGCTTGGTGTCTAAGTTGTGGACTTGGTGTCTAAGTTGTGGACTGAGATGCACTTTCATAACCTTAGTGTCTGCTTGGATGACTTGATGTCTAACTTGTGGAATTAGGGGCTAATTTATTTCATTGGTGTCTAAGTTGTGAACTTGGTGTCTATGTTGTGGAATTAGGGGCTAATTTATGACCTTGGTGTATATGTTGTGGATTTGGTGTCTTATGTTGTGGTCTTGGTGTCTAAGTTGTGGGCTTGGTGTGTATGTTGTTGGCTTGGTGTCTAAGTTGTGGACTTGGTTTCTAAGTTCTGGGCTTGGAGATTAATTTAAGGCCTTAGTGTCTTGTTGGAGGAGTCGATGTTTCAGTTGTGACCTTAGTATCTTCTTGGAGGACTTGGTGTCTAAGTTGTAGACTTGGTTTCTAAGTTGTGGACTTAGATGCGCTTTTATAACCTTAGTGTCTGCTTGGAGGACTTGGTGTCTAACTTGTGGACTTGGTGTCTAAGTTGTGGGCTTGGTGTCTCCTTGGAGGACTTGATGTCTAAGTTGTAGACTTCGTGTCTAATTTGTGTAATTGGTGTTTAAGTTGTGGACTGAGATGCTCATTTATAACCTTAGTGTCTGCTTGGGGGACTTGGTGTCTAATTTGTAGACTTGGTGTGTAAGTTCTGAAATTAGGGGCTAATTTATGAACTTGGTGTCTATGTTGTGGATTTGGTGTCTTAAGTTGTCTACTTGGTGTCTAAGTTGTGGACTTGGTGTATAAGTTGAGGACTTGGTGTCTAACTTGTGGACTTGGTTTCTAAGTTGTGGACTGACATGCGCTTTTATAAGCTTAGTGTCTGCTTGGAGGACTTGGTGTCTAACTTGTGGACTTGGTGTCTAAGTTGTGGAATTAGGGGCTAATTTATGACCTTGGTGTCTAAGTTGTGGACTTGGTGTCTAAGTTGTGGTCTTGGTGTCTAGGTTGTGGGCTTGGTGTCTAGGTTGTGGGCTTGGTGTCTAAGTTGTGGGCTTGGTGTCTAAGTAGTGGGCTTGGTGTCTAAGTAGTGGGCTTGGTGTCTAAGTAGTGGGCTTGGTGTCTAAGTAGTGGGCTTGGTGTCTAAGTAGTGGGCTTGGTGTCTAAGTAGTGGGCTTGGTGTCTAAGTAGTGGGCTTGGTGTCTAAGTTGTGGACTTGGTGTATAATTTGAGGACTTGGTGTCTAAGTTGAGGACCTGGTGTCTAAGTTGTGGACTGAGATGGGCTTTTGTAACATTAGTGTCTGCTTGGAGGACTTGTTGTGTAACTTGTGGCCTTGGTGTCTAAGTTGTGGAATTAGGGGCTAATTTATGACCTTGGTGTCTAAGTTGTGGACTTGGTGTCTTAAGTTGTGGGTTTGGTGTCTAAGTTGTGGGCTTGGTGTCTAAGTTGTGGGCTTAAAGGCTAATTTATGACCTTAGTGTTTTGTTGGTGGAGTTGATGTATAAGTTGCAAGCTTAATATATTCTTGGATGACTTGGTGTCTCAGTTGTGGACTAGGTGTCTAAGTTGTGACCTTGATGTCTCAGTTGTGACTTTGGTGTCTCCTTGGAGGCCTTGATGTCTAAGTTGTAGACATCGTGTCTAATTTGTGGACTTGGTGTCTAAGTGGTGAACTGAGATGCTCATTTATGAGCTTAGTGTCTGCTTGGATGACTTGGTGTCTAACTTGTGGACTTGGTGTTTAAGTTGTGGAATTAGGGGCTAATTTATGACCTTGGTGTTTATGTTGTGGATTTCGTATCTTAAGTTGTGGACTTGGTGTGTAAGTTGTGGGCTTGGTGCCTAGGTTGTGGGCTTGGTTTCTAGGTTGTGGGCTTGGTATCTAAGTTGTGGGCTTGGTGTCTAAGTTGTGGGCTTGGTGTCTAAGTTGTGGGCTTGGTGTCTAAGTTGTGGGCTTGGTGTCTAAGTTGTGGGCTTGGTGTCTAAGTTGTGGGCTTGGTGTCTAAGTTGTGGGCTTCATGTCTAGGTTGTGGGCTTGGTGTCTAAGTTGTGGGCTTGGTGTCTAAGATGTGGGCTTGGTGTCTAAGATGTGGGCTTGGTGTCTAAGATGTGGGCTTGGTGTCTAAGATGTGGGCTTGGTATCTAAGATGTGGGCTTGGTATCTAAGTTGTGGGCTTGGTATCTAAGTTGTGGGCTTGGTGTCTACGTTGTGGGCTTGGTGTCTAAGTTGTGGACTGAGATGCTCATTTATAACCTTAGTGTCTGCTTGGAGGACGTGGTGTCTAACTTGTGGACTTGGTGTCTAAATTGTGGTATTAGGGGCTAATTTATTTCATTGGTGTCTAAGTTGTGGGCTTGTTGTCTAGGTTGTGGGCTTGGTGTCTAGGTTGCGGGCTTGGTGTCTAGGTTGCGGGCTTGGTGTCTAGGTTGCGGGCTTGGTGTCTAAGTTGAGAACTTGGTGTATAAGTTGAGGACTTGGTGTCTAACTTGTGGACTAAGATGCGCTTTTATAACCTTAGTGTCTGCTGGGAGGACGTGGTGTCTAACTTGTGGTCTTGTTGTCTAAGTTGTTGTATTAGGGGCTAATTTATGACCTTGGTGTCTAAGTTGTGGGCTTGGTGTCTTAAGTTGTGGGCTTGGTGTCTAGGTTGTGGGCTTGGTGTCTAACTTGAGGACTTGGTGTCTAAGTTGTGGACTGAGATGCGCTTTTATACCCTTAGTGTTTGCTTGGAGGACGTGGTGTCTAAGTTGTGGGCTTGGTGTCTAAGTTGTGGGCTTGGTGTCTAAGTTGTGGGCTTGGTGTCTAAGTTGTGGGCTTGGTGTCTTAAGTTGTGGGCTTGGTGTCTTAAGTTGTGGGCTTGGTGTCTTAAGTTGTGGGCTTGGTGTCTTAAGTTGTGGGCTGGGTGTATAATTTGTGGGCATGATGTCTATGTTGTGGGCTTGGTGTCTTATGTTGTGAACTTGGTGTCTTAAGTTTTGGACTTGTTGTCTAAATTGTGGACCTGGTGTCAAGAGTTGTGGAATTTGAGGCTTATTTATGACCTTAGTGTCTTCTTGGAGGAGTTGGCGTCTCAGTTGTGGTCTAGGTGTCTCAGTTGTGGTCTAGGTGTCTCCGTTGTGGACTTGGTGTTTCAGTTGTGGACTTGGTGTCTAAGTTGTGGACTAGGTGTCTTAGTTGTGACCTTGGTGTCTCAGTTGAGACCTTGGAGTCTCCTTGGAAGCCTTGATGTCTAAGTTGTAGACTTCGTGTCTAATTTGTGGACTTGGTGTCTAAGTTGTAGATTGAGATGCTCATTTATAACATTAGTATTTGCTAGGAGGACTTGGCGTCTAAGTTGCGGGCTTGGAGTCTAAGTTGCGGGCTTGACGTCTAAGTTGCGGGCTTGGCGACTATGTTGCGGGCTTGGCGTCTAAGTTGCGGGCTTGGCGTCTAAGTTGTGGGTTTGGCGTCTAAGTTGCGGGCTTGGCGTCTAAGTTGCGGGCTTGGCGTCTAAGTTGCGGGCTTGGCGTCTAAGTTGCGGGCTTGGCGTCTAAGTTGCGGGCTTGGCGTCTAAGTTGCGGGCTTGGCGTCTAAGTTGCGGGCTTGGCGTCTAAGTTGCGGGCTTGGCGTCTAAGTTGCGGGCTTGGCGTCTAAGTTGCGGGCTTGGCGTCTAAGTTGCGGGCTTGGCGTCTAAGTTGCGGGCTTGGCGTCTAAGTTGCGGGCTTGAACTCTTTGTTGTTGGCTTGGTGTTTAAACTGTGGGCTTGGTGTCTAATTTCTGGACTGAGATGCTCATTTATAACCTTAGTGTCTGCTTGGAGGACTTGATGTCTAAGTTGTTGACTTGGTGTCTATGTTGTGGACTTGGTGTATAAGTTGAGGAATTGGTGTCTAATTTGTGGACTTGGTTTCTAAGTTGTGGACTGAGATGCGCTTTTATAACCGTAGTGTCTGCTTGGAGGACTTAGACACCAAGTTGTGGAATTAGGGGCTAATTTATGACCTTGGTGTCTAAGTTGTGGGCTTGGTGTCTAAGTTGTGGGCTTGGTGTCTAAGTTGTGGACTTGGTGTCTAAGTTGTGGGCTTAAAGGCTAATTTATGACCTTAGTGTTTTGTTGGTGGAGTTGATGTATAAGTTGCAAGCTTAGTATATTCTTGGATGACTTGGTGTCTCAGTTGTGGACTAGGTGTCTCAGTTGTGACCTTGATGTCTCAGTTGTGACTTTCGTGTCTCCTTGGAGGACTTGATGTCTAAGTTGTAGACTTCGTGTCTCATTTGTGGACTTGCTGTCTAAGTTGTGGACTTAAAGGCTAATTTATGACCTTAGTGTCTGCTTGTAGAATCTGTTGTCTAAGATGTGGACAAGGTGTCTCGGTTGTGGACTAGGTGTCTCGGTTGTGGACTAGGTGTCTCAGTTGTGAGCTTGGTGTCTCAGTTGTGAGCTTGGTGTTTCAGTTGTGACCTTGGTGTCTCATTTCTGACCTTGCTGTCTCCCCGGAGGACTTGATGTCTAAGTTGTAGACTTCGTGGCTAATTTGTGGTCTTGGTGTCTAAGTTGTGAACTGAGATGCTCATTTATGAGCTTAGTGTCTGCTTGGAGGACTTGGTGTCTAACTTATGGACTGGGTGTCTAAGTTGTGGAACTAGGGGCTAATTTATGACCTTGGTGTCTATGTTGTGGATTTGGTATCTTAAGTTGTGGGCTGGATGTCTAAGTTGTTGGCTTGGGGTCTATGTTGTGGGCTTGGTGTCTAAGATGTGGGCTTGGTGTCTAAGATGTGGGCTTGGTGTCTAAGATGTGGGCTTGGTGTCTAAGTTGTGTATTTGGTGTCTAAGTTGTGGGCTTGGTGTCTTAAGTTGTGGACTTGGTGTCTAAGTTGTGGGCTTGGTGTCTAAGTTGTGGGCTTGGTATCTAAGTTGTGGGCTTGGTGTCTAAGTTGTGGGCTTGGTGTCTAAGTTGTGGGCTTGGTGTCTAAGTTGTGGGCTTGGTGTCTAAGTTTTGGGCTTGGTGTCTAGGTATTGGACTTGGTGTGTAGGTTGTGGGCTTGGTGTCTAGGTTGTGGGCTTGGTGTGTAGATTGTGGGTTTGGTGTTTAGGTTGTGGGCTTGGTGTCTATGTTGTGGGCTTGGTATCTAGGTTGTGGACTTGGTGTCTAAGTTGTGGACTGAGATGCTCATTTTTAACCTTAGTGTCTGCTTGGAGGACTTGGTGTCTATGTTGTAGAATTGGTTTATAAGTTGAGGACTTGGTGTATAAGTTGAGGACTTGGTGTATAAGTTGAGGGCTTGGTGTCTAAGTTGTGGACTTGGTGTCTAAGTTGTGGACTGAGATGCACTTTTATAACCTTAGTGTCTGCTTGGAGGACTTGGTGTCTAAATTGTGGAATTAGGGGCTAATTTATGACCTAGGTGTCTAAGTTGTAGACTTGGTGTCTATGTTGTGGAATTAGGGGCTAATTTATGACCTTGGTGTATATGTTGTTTTGGGCTTTCTGTCTAAGTTGTGGGCTTGTTGTCTAAGTTGTGGGCTTGGTGTCTAAGTTGTGGACTGAGATGCTCATTTTTAACCTTAGTGTCTGCTTGGAGGACTTGGTGTCTAAGTTGTGGAATTAGGGGCTAATTTATGATCTTGGTGTCTAAGTTGTGGACTTGGTGTCTAAGTTGTGGGCTTGGTGTCTAAATTGTGGCCTTGGTTTCTAAGTTGTGGGCTTGGTGTCTAGGTTGTGGGCTTGGTGTCTAAATTGTGGCCTTGGTTTCTAAGTTGTGGGCTTGGTGTCTAGGTTGTGGGCTTGGTGTCTAAGTTGTGGGCTTGGTGTCTAAGTTGTGGGCTTGTTGTCTATGTTGTGGTCTTGGTGTCTAAGTTGTGGGCTTGGTGTCTAAGTTGTGGGCTTGGTGTCTAAGTTGTGGGCTTGGTGTCTAAGTTGTGGGCTTGGTGTCTAAGTTGTGGGCTTGGTGTCTAAGTTGTGGGCTTGGTGTCTAAGTTGTGGGCTTGGTGTCTATGTTGTGGGCTTGGTGTCTATGTTGTGGGCTTGGTGTCTAAGTTTTGGACTTGGAGATTAATTTAAGGCTTAGTGTCTTGTTGGAGGAGTCGATGTTTCAGTTGTGACCTAAGTATCTTCTTGGAGGACTTGGTGTCTAAGTTGTGGACTTGGTGTCTAAGTTGTGGACTTGGTGTCTAAATTGAAGACTTGGTGTGTAAGTTGAGGACTTGGTGTGTAAGTTGAGGGCTTGGTGTCTAAGTTGTGGACTTGGTGTCTAAGTTGTGGACTGAGATGCACTTTTATAACCTTAGTGTCTGCTTGGAGGACTTGGTGTCTAAATTGTGGAATTAGGGGCTAATTTATGACCTAGGTGTCTAAGTTGTAGACTTGGTGTCTATGTTGTGGAATTAGGGGCTAATTTATGACCTTGGTGTATATGTTGTGGATTTGGTGTCTTAAGTTGTGGTCTTGGTGTCTAAGTTGTGTGCTTGGTGTCTAAGTTGTGGACTTGGTGTATAAGTTGAGGACTTGGTGTATAAGTTGAGGACTTGGTATATAAGTTGAGGGCTTGGTGTCTAAGTTGTGGACTTGGTGTCTAAGTTGTGGACTGAGATGCACTTTCATAACCTTAGTGTCTGCTTGGATGACTTGATGTCTAACTTGTGGAATTAGGGGCTAATTTATTTCATTGGTGTCTAAGTTGTGAACTTGGTGTCTATGTTGTGGAATTAGGGGCTAATTTATGACCTTGGTGTATATGTTGTGGATTTGGTGTCTTATGTTGTGGTCTTGGTGTCTAAGTTGTGGGCTTGGTGTGTATGTTGTTGGCTTGGTGTCTAAGTTGTGGACTTGGTTTCTAAGTTCTGGGCTTGGAGATTAATTTAAGGCCTTAGTGTCTTGTTGGAGGAGTCGATGTTTCAGTTGTGACCTTAGTATCTTCTTGGAGGACTTGGTGTCTAAGTTGTAGACTTGGTTTCTAAGTTGTGGACTTAGATGCGCTTTTATAACCTTAGTGTCTGCTTGGAGGACTTGGTGTCTAACTTGTGGACTTGGTGTCTAAGTTGTGGGCTTGGTGTCTCCTTGGAGGACTTGATGTCTAAGTTGTAGACTTCGTGTCTAATTTGTGTAATTGGTGTTTAAGTTGTGGACTGAGATGCTCATTTATAACCTTAGTGTCTGCTTGGGGGACTTGGTGTCTAATTTGTAGACTTGGTGTGTAAGTTCTGAAATTAGGGGCTAATTTATGAACTTGGTGTCTATGTTGTGGATTTGGTGTCTTAAGTTGTCTACTTGGTGTCTAAGTTGTGGACTTGGTGTATAAGTTGAGGACTTGGTGTCTAACTTGTGGACTTGGTTTCTAAGTTGTGGACTGACATGCGCTTTTATAAGCTTAGTGTCTGCTTGGAGGACTTGGTGTCTAACTTGTGGACTTGGTGTCTAAGTTGTGGAATTAGGGGCTAATTTATGACCTTGGTGTCTAAGTTGTGGACTTGGTGTCTAAGTTGTGGTCTTGGTGTCTAGGTTGTGGGCTTGGTGTCTAGGTTGTGGGCTTGGTGTCTAAGTTGTGGGCTTGGTGTCTAGGTTGTGGGCTTGGTGTCTATGTTGTGGGCTTGGTGTCTATGTTGTGGGCTTGCTGTCTAAGTTGTGAGCTTGGTGTCTAAGTTGTGTGCTTGGTGTCAAAGTTGTGGGCTTGGTGTCTAAGTTGTGGCCTTGGTGTCTAAGTTGTGGGCTTGGTGTCTAAGTTGTGGGTTTGGTGTCTAAGTTGTGGGCTTGGTGTCTATGTTGTGGGCTTGGTGTCTAAGTTTTGGACTTGGAGGTTAATTTATGACCTTAGTGTCTTGTTGGAGGACTTGATGTTTAAGTTGTGACCTTAGTATCTTCTTGGAGGACTTGGAGTCTAAGTTGTGGACTTGGTGTCTATGTTGTGGACCTGGTGTCTAGAGTTGTGGAATTTGAGGCTTATTTATGACCTTAGTGTCTGCTTGGAGGAGTTGGTGTCTCAGTTGTGGACTAGGTGTCTCAGTTGTGGACTAAGTGTCTCAGTTGTGGACTAGGTGTCTCAGTTGTTACCTTGGTGACTGCTTGGAGGACTTGATGTCTAAGTTGTAGACTTCATGTCTAATTTGTGGACTTGGTGTTTAAGTTGTAGACTGAGATGCTCATTTATAACCTTAGTGTCTGCTTGGGGGTCTTGGTGTCTAACTTGTGGACTTGGTGTATAAGTTGTTGACTTGGTGTATTAGTTGTGGACTTGGTGTCTCAGTTGTGACCTTGGTGTCAGAGTTGTGACCTTGGTGTCTCAGTTGTGACCTTGGTGACTGCTTGGAGGACTTGATGTCTAAGTTGTAGACTTCGTATCTAATTTGTGTACTTGGTGTTTAAGTTGTGGGCTGAGATGCTCATTTATAACCTTAATGTCTGCTTGGGGGACTTGGTGTCTAACTTGTGGACTTGGTGTCTAAGTTCTGGAATTAGGGGATAATTTATGAACTTGGTGTCTAAGTTCTGGACTTGGTGTCTAGGTTGTAGACTTGATGTCTAAGTTGTGTTCTTGGTGTCTAAGTTTTGGCCTTGGTGTCTAAGTTGTGGGCTTGGTGTCTAAGTTGTGGACTTGGTGTCTAAGTTGTGGACTTGGTGTCTAAGTTGTGGACTTGGTGTCTAAGTTGTGGACTTGGTGTCTAAGTTGTGGACTTGGTGTCTAATTTGTGGACTTGGTGTCTAACTTGTGGACTGAGATGCTCATTTATAACCTTAGCGTCTGCTTGGAGGACTTGGTGTCTAAGTTGTGGACTTGGTGTCTAAGTTGTGGTCTTGGTGTATAAGTTGAGGACTTGGTGTATAAGTTGAGGACTTAGTGTCTAATTTGTGGACTTGGTTTCTAAGTTGTGGACTGAGATGCACTTTTATAACCTTAGTGTCTGCTTGGAGGAATTGGTGTCTAAATTGTGGAATTAGGGGCTAATTTATGACCTAGGTGTCTAAGTTGTGGACTTGGTGTCTAAGTTGTGGACTTGGGGCTAATTTATGACCTTGGTGTCTATGTTGTGGATTTGGTGTCTTAAGTTGTGGGCTTGGTGTCTAGGTTGTGGGCTTGGTGTCTAAGTTGTGGACTTGGAGGTTAATTTATGGTTTTAGTGTCTTGTTGGAGGACTTGATGTCTAAGTTGTGGACTTGGTGTTTATGTTGTGGACCTGGTGTCTAGAGTTGTGGAATTTGAGGCTTATTTATGACCTTAGTGTCTGCTTGGAGGAGTTGGTGTCTAAGTTGTGGACTAGGTGTCTATGTTGTTGGCTTGGTGTCTAAGTTGTGGACTAGGTGTCTATGTTGTGGGCTTGGTGTCTAAGTTGTGGGCTTGGTGTCTAGTTTGTGAGCTTGGTGTCTAGGTTTTGGACTTGGTGTCTAAGTTGTGGACTTGGTGTCTAAGTTGTGGACTTGGTGTCTAAGTTGTGGACTTGGTGTCTAAGTTGCGGACTGAGATGCTCATTTATAACCTTAGTGTGTGCTTGGAGGACTTGGTGTCTAATTTGTGGACTTGGTGTCTAAGTTGTGGGCTTGTTGTCCTAGTTGTGGGCTTGGTGTCTAAGTTGTGGACTTGGTATCTAAGTTGTGGACTGAGATGCTCATTTATAACCTTTGTGTCTGCTTGGAGGACTTGGTGTCTAAGTTGTGGAATGAAGGGCTAATTTATGACCTTGGTGTCTATGTTGTGGACTTGGTGTCTTAAGTTTTGGACTTGGTGTCTAAGCTGTGGGCTTGGTGTCTAAATTGTGGGCTTTGTGTGTAAGTTGTGGGTTTCCTGCCTAAGTTGTGGGCTTGGTGTCTCAGTTGTGGGATTGGTGTATAAGTTGTAGGCTTGGTGTCTAAGTTTTGGGCTTGGTGTCTAAGTTGTGGGCTTGGTTTCTATGTTGTGGGCTTGGTGTCTAGGTTGTGGGCTTGGTGTCTAAGTTGTGGGGTTGGTGTCTAATTGTGGGCTTGGTGTCTAAGTTGTGGGCTTGGAGATTAATTTAAGGCCGTAGTGTCTTGTTGGAGGACTTGATGTTTAAGTTGTGACCTTAGTATCTTCTTGGAGGACTTGGTGTCTAAGTTGGACTTGGTGTCTATGTTGTGGACCTGGTGTCTAGAGTTGTGGAATTTGAGGCTTATTTATGACCTTAGTGTCTGCTTGGAGGAGTTGGTGTCTCAGTTGTGGACTAGGTGTCTCAGTTGTGGACTAGGTGTTTCAGTTGTTACCTTGGTGTCTGCTTAGAGGACTTGATGTCTAAGTTGTAGACTTCGTGTCTAATTTGTGTACTTGGTGTTTAAGTTGTGGGATAAGATGCTCATTGATAACCTTAGTGTCTGCTTGGGGGACTTGGTGTCTAACTTGTGGACTTGGTGTCTAAGTTCTGGAATTAGGGGCTAATTTATGACCTTGGTGTCTAAGTTGTGGACTTGGTCTCTAAGTTGTGGGCTTGTTGTCTAAGTTGTGACTTGGTGTCTAAGTTGTGGTCTTGTTGTCGAAGTAGTGGGCTTGGTGTCTAAGTTGTTGGCTTGGTGTCTAATTTCTGGACTGATATGCTCATTTATAACCTTACTGTCTGCTTGGAGGTCTTGGTGTCTAAGTTGTGGACTTGGTGTCTAAGTTTTGGACTTGGTGTATAAGTTGAAGACTTGGTGTCTAATTTGGGGACTTGGAGTCTACATTGTGGACTGAGATGCACTTTTATAACCTTAGTGTCTGCTTGGAGGACCTGGTTTCTGAGTTGTGGAATTAGGGGCTAATTTATGACCTTAGTGTCTATGTTGTGGATTTGGTGTCTTAAGTTGTGCACTTCATGTCTAAGTTGTGGGCTTGGTGTCTAAGTTGTGGGCTTGGTATCTAAGTTGTGGGCTTGGTGTCTAAGTTGTGGGCTTGGTGTCTAAGTTGTGGGCTTGGTGTCTAAGTTGTGGGCTTGGTGTCTAAGTTGTGGGCTTGGTGTCTAAGTTGTGGGCTTGGTGTCTAAGTTGTGCGATTGGTGTCTAAGTTGTGCGATTCGTGTCTAAGTTGTGCGATTGGTGTCTAAGTTGTGCGATTGGTGTCTAGGTTGTGGACTTGGTGACTAGTTTGCAAACTTGGTGTGTAGGTTGTGGGCTTGGTGTCTAGGTTGTGGGCTTGGTGTCTAAGTTGTGGGCTTGGTGTCTATGTTGTGGGCTTGGTGTCTAAGTTGGGTGCTTGGTTTCTAAGTTGTGGGCTTGGTGTCTGAGTTTTGGGCTTGGTGTCTAAGTTGTGAGCTTGGTGTCTAGTTTGTGAGCTTGGTGTCTAAGTTGTGGGTTTGGTGTCTATGTTGTGGGCTTGGTGTCTAAGTTGTGGGCTTGTTGTCTAAGTTGTGGGATTGGTGTCTAAATAGTGGGCTTGGTGTCTACGTAGTGGGCTTGGTGTCTATGTTGTGGGCTTGGTGTCTAAGTTGTGGGCTTGGTGTGTAAGTTGTGGGCTTGGTGTCTAAGTTGTGGGCTTGGTGTGTAAGTTGTGGGCTTGGTGTCTAAGTTGTGGGCTTGGTGTCTAAGTTGTGGGCTTGGTGTCTAAGTTGTGGGCTTGGTGTCTACTTTGTAGGCCTGGTGTCTAGGTTGTGGGCTTGGTGTCTAAGTTCTGGCCTTGGTGTCTAAGTTGTGGCCTTGGTGTCTATGTTGTGGCCTTGGTGTCTAAGTTGTGGCCTTGGTGTCTAAGTTGTGACCTTCGTGTCTCAGTTGTGGGCTTGGTGTCTAACTTGTGGACTGAATTGCTCATTTATAACCTTAGTGTCTGCTTGGATGACTTGGTGTCTAAGTTGTGGAGTGAGATGCGCTTTTATAACCTTAGTGTCTGCTTGGAAAACTTGGTGTCTAAGTTGTGGACTTGGTGTCTAAGTTGTGGAATTAAGGGCTAATTTATGACCTTGGTGTCTATGTTGTGGATTTGGTGTGTAAGTTGTGGACTTGGTGTCTAAGTTGTGGGCTTGGTGTCTAAGTTGTGGGCTTGGTGTCTAAGTTGTGGGCTTGGTGTCTAAGTTGTGGGCTTGGTGTATATGTTGTGTGCTTGGTGTCTAAGTTGTGGGCTTGGTGTCTAAGTTGTGGACCGAGATGCTCATTTATAACCTTAGTGTCTGGTTGGAGGACTTGGTGTCTAAGTTGTGGACTTGGTGTCTAAGTTGTGGCCTTGGTGTCTTAGTTGTGGACTTGGTGTCTAAGTTGTGGACTTGGTGTATAAGTTGAGGACTAGGTGTCTAATTTGTGGACTAGGTTTCTAGGTTGTTGACTGAGATGCTCTTTTATAGACTTAGTGTCTGCTTGGAGGACTTGGTGTCTAACTTGTGGACTTGGTGTCTAAGTTGTGGAATTAGGGGCTAATTTATGACCTTGGTGTCTAAGCTGTGGACTTGTTGTCTAAGTTGTGAAACTGGGGGTAATTTATGATCTTGGTGTCTATGTTGTGGATTTGGTGACTTAAGTTGTGGACTTGGTGTCTAAGTTGTGGACTTGGTATCTAAGTTGTGGGCTTGGTGTCTAAGTTGTGGGCTTGGTGTCTAATTTGTGGGCTTGGTGTCTAAGCTGTGGGCTTGGTACCTAAGTTGTGGACTGAGATGCTCATTTATAACCTTAGTGTTTGTTTGGAGGACTTGGTGACTAAGTTGTGGATTTGGTGTATAAGTTGTGGACTTGGTGTATAAATTGAGGACTTGGTGTCTAAGTTGTGGACTTTTTGTCAAAGTTGTGGAATTAGGGGCTAATTTATGACCTTGGTGTCTATGTTGTGGATTTGGTGTCTAAGTTGTGGACTTGGTTTCTAAGTTGTGGACTTGGTGTCTAAGTTGTGGGCTTGGTGTCTAAGTTGTGGACTTGGTGTATAAGTTGAGGACTTGGTGTCTAATTTGTGGACTGGGTTGCTAAGTTGTGGACTGAGATGTGCTTTTATAACCTTAGTGTCTGCTTGGAAAACTTGGTGTCTAAGTTGTGGGCTTGTTGTCTAAGTTGTGGGCTTGTTGTCTAAGTTGTGGGATTGGTGTCTAAGTAGTGGACTTCGTGTCTACGTAGTGGGCTTGGTGTCTAAGTTGTGGTCTTGGGGTCTAAGTAGTGGGCTTGGTTTGTAAGTTGTGGGCTTGCTGTCTAAGTAGTGGGCTTGGTGTCTACGTTGTAGGCCTGGTGTCTAGGTTGTGGGCTTGGTGTCTAAGTTGTGGCCTTGGTGTCTAAGTTGTGGCCTTGGTGTCTAAGTTGTGGCCTTGGTGTCTAAGTTGTGGCCTTGGTGTCTAAGTTGTGGCCTTCGTGTCTCAGTTGTGGGCTTCGTGTCTAACTTGTGGACTGAGATGCTCATTTATAACCTTAGTGCATGCTTGGAGGACTTGGTGTCTAAGTTGTGGACTGAGATGCGCTTTTATAACCTTAGTGTCTGCTTGGAAAACTTAGTGTCTAAGTTGTGGACTTGGTGTCTAAGTTGTGGAAAGTAAGGGCTAATTTATGACCTTGGTGTCTATGTTGTGGATTTGGTGTCTAAGTTGTGGACTTGGTGTCTAAGTTGTGGGCTTGGTGTCTAAGTTGTGGGCTTGGTGTCTAAGTTGTGGGCTTGGTGTCTAAGTTGTGGGCTTGGTGTATATGTTGTGTGCTTGGTGTCTAAGTTGTGGGCTTGGTGTCTACGTTGTGGGCTTGGTGTCTACGTTGTGGGCTTGGTGTCTACGTTGTGGGCTTGGTGTCTAAGTTGTGGACTTGGTGTCTAAGTTGTGGACCGAGATGCTCATTTATAACCTTAGTGTCTGGTTGAAGGACTTGGTGTCTAAGTTGTGGACTTGGTGTCTAAGTTGTGGACTTGGTGTCTAAGTTGTGGCCTTGGTGTCTAAGTTGTGGACTTGGTGTCTAAGTTGTGGACTTGGTGTATAAGTTGAGGACTAGGTGTCTAATTTGTGGACTAGGTTTCTAGGTTGTGGACTGAGATGCTCTTTTATACACTTAGTGTATGCTTGGAGGACTTGGTGTCTAACTTGTGGACTTGGTGTCTAAGTTGTGGAATTAGGGGCTAATTTATGACCTTGGTGTCTAAGCTGTGGACTTGTTGTCTAAGTTGTGAAACTGGGGGTAATTTATGATCTTGGTGTCTATGTTGTGGATTTGGTGTCTTAAGTTGTGGACTTGGTGTCTAAGTTGTGGACTTGGTGTCTAAGTTGTGGGCTTGGTGTCTAAGTTGTGGGCTTGGTGTCTAAGTTGTGGGCTTGGTGTCTAGGTTGTGGGCTTGGTGTATATGTAGTGGACTTGGTGTCTAAGGTGTGGATTTGGTGTCTAAGTTGTGGGCTTGGTGTCTAAGTTGTGGACTTGGTGTCTAAGTTGTGGACTTGGTGTATAAGTTGTGGCCTTGGTGTCTAAGTTGTGGACTTGGTGTATAAGTTGTGGACTTGGTGTATAAGTTGACGACTTGGTGTCTAATTTGTGGACTAGGTTTCTAAGTTGTGGACTGAGATGCGCTTTTATAACCTTAGTGTCTGCTTGGAGGACTTGGTGTCTAACTTGTGGACTTGGTGTCTAAGTTGAGGAATTAGGGGCTAATTTATGACCTTGGTGTCTAAGTGGTAGTCTTGTTGTCTAAGTTGTGGAATTAAGGGCTAATTTATGATCTTGGTGTCTAAGTTGTGGTCTTGGTGTCTAAATTGTGGCCTTGGTGTCTAAGTTGTGGGCTTGGTGTCTAAGTTGTGTGCTTGGTGTCTAAGTTGTGTTCTTGGTGTCTAGGTTGTGGACTTGGTGTCTAGGTTGTGGGCTTGGTGTCTACGTTGTGGGCTTGGTGTCTAACTTATGGGCTTGGTGTCTAACTTGTGGGCTTGGTGTCTTACTTGTGGGCTTGGTGTCTATGTTGTGGGCTTGGTGTCTAAGTTGTGGACTTGGTGTCTAAGTTGTGGCCTTGGTGTCTAAGTTGTGGACTTGGTGTATAAGTTGAGGACTTGGTGTCTAATTTGTGGACTAGGTTTCTAAGTTGTGGACTGAGATGCGCTTTTATAACCTTAGTGTCTGCTTGGAGGACTTGGTGTCTAACTTGTGGACTTGGTGTCTAAGTTGTGGGCTTGTTGTCTAAGTTGTGGGATTGGTGTCTAAGTAGTGGACTTCGTGTCTACGTAGTGGGCTTGGTGTCTAAGTTGTGGTCTTGGGGTCTAAGTAGTGGGCTTGGTTTGTAAGTTGTGGGCTTGCTGTCTAAGTAGTGGGCTTGGTGTCTACGTTGTAGGCCTGGTGTCTATGTTGTGGCCTTGGTGTCTAAGTTGTGGCCTTGGTGTCTAAGTTGTGGCCTTCGTGTCTCAGTTGTGGGCTTCGTGTCTAACTTGTGGACCGAGATGCTCATTTATAACCTTAGTGCATGCTTGGAAAACTTAGTGTCTAAGTTGTGGACTTGGTGTCTAAGTTGTGGAATTAAGGGCTAATTTATGACCTTGGTGTCTATGTTGTGGATTTGGTGTCTAAGTTGTGGGCTTGGTGTCTAAGTTGTGGGCTTGGTGTGTAAGTTGTGGGCTTGTTGTCTAAGTTGTGGACCGAGATGCTCATTTATAACCTTAGTGTCTGGTTGAAGGACTTGGTGTCTAAGTTGTGGACTTGGTGTCTAAGTTGTGGACTTGGTGTCTAAGTTGTGGCCTTGGTGTCTAAGTTGTGGACTAGGTTTCTAAGTTGTGGACTGAGATGCGCTTTTATAACCTTAGTGTCTGCTTGGAGGACTTGGTGTCTAACTTGTGGACTTGGTGTCTAAGTTGTGGAATTAGGGGCTAATTTATGACCTTGGTGTCTAAGTGGTGGACTTGTTGTCTAAGTTGTGGAATTAGGGGCTAATTTATGATCTTGGTGTCTAAGTTGTGGTCTTGGTGTCTAAATTGTGGCCTTGGTGTCTAAGTTGTGGGCTTGGTGTCTAAGTTGTGTGCTTGGTGTCTAAGTTGTGTTCTTGGTGTCTAGGTTGTGGACTTGGTGTCTAGGTTGTGGGCTTGGTGTCTACGTTGTGGGCTTGGTGTCTAACTTATGGGCTTGGTGTCTAACTTGTGGGCTTGGTGTCTTACTTGTGGGCTTGGTGTCTATGTTGTGGGCTTGGTGTCTAAGTTGTGGACTTGGTGTCTAAGTTGTGGCCTTGGTGTCTAAGTTGTGGACTTGGTGTATAAGTTGAGGACTTGGTGTCTAATTTGTGGACTAGGTTTCTAAGTTGTGGACTGAGATGCGCTTTTATAACCTTAGTGTCTGCTTGGAGGACTTGGTGTCTAACTTGTGGACTTGGTGTCTAAGTTGTGGAATTAGGGGCTAATTTATGACCTTGGTGTCTAAGTGGTGGACTTGTTGTCTAAGTTGTGGAATTAGGGGCTAATTTATGATCTTGGTGTCTAAGTTGTGGACTTGGTATCTAAGTTGTGGCCTCGGTGTCTAAGTTGTGGGCTTGGTGTCTAAGCTGTGGGCTTGGTACCTAAGTTGTGGACTGAGATGATCATTTATAACCTTAGTGTTTGCTTGGAGGACTTGGTGTCTAAGTTGTGGATTTGGTGTATAAGTTGTGGGCTTGGTGTATAAATTGAGGACTTGGTGTCTAAGTTGTGGACTTTTTGTCAAAGTTGTGGAATTAGGGGCTAATTTATGACCTTGGTGTCTATGTTGTGGATTTGGTGTCTAAGTTGTGGACTTGGTTTCTAAGTTGTGGACTTGGTGTCTAAGTTGTGGGCTTGGTGTCTAAGTTGTGGACTTGGTGTATAAGTTGAGGACTTGGTGTCTAATTTGTGGACTGGGTTGCTAAGTTGTGGACTGAGATGTGCTTTTATAACCTTAGTGTCTGCTTGGAAAACTTGTTGTCTAAGTTGTGGACTTGTTGTCTAAGTTGTGGGCTTGTTGTCTAAGTTGTGGGATTGGTGTCTAAGTAGTGGGCTTGGTGTCTACGTAGTGGGCTTTGTGTCTAAGTTGTGGTCTTGGGGTCTAAGTAGTGGGCTTGGTGTCTAAGTTGTGGACTAGGTGTCTATGTTGTGGGCTTGGTGTCTAAGTTGTGGGCTTGGTGTCTAGTTTGTGAGCTTGGTGTCTAGGTTTTGGACTTGGTGTCTAAGTTGTGGACTTGGTGTCTAAGTTGTGGACTTGGTGTCTAAGTTGTGGACTTGGTGTCTAAGTTGCGGACTGAGATGCTCATTTATAACCTTAGTGTGTGCTTGGAGGACTTGGTGTCTAATTTGTGGACTTGGTGTCTAAGTTGTGGGCTTGTTGTCCTAGTTGTGGGCTTGGTGTCTAAGTTGTGGACTTGGTATCTAAGTTGTGGACTGAGATCCTCATTTATAACCTTTGTGTCTGCTTGGAGGACTTGGTGTCTAAGTTGTGGAATGAAGGGCTAATTTATGACCTTGGTGTCTATGTTGTGGACTTGGTGTCTTAAGTTTTGGACTTGGTGTCTAAGCTGTGGGCTTGGTGTCTAAATTGTGGGCTTTGTGTGTAAGTTGTGGGTTTCCTGCCTAAGTTGTGGGCTTGGTGTCTCAGTTGTGGGATTGGTGTATAAGTTGTAGGCTTGGTGTCTAAGTTTTGGGCTTGGTGTCTAAGTTGTGGGCTTGGTTTCTATGTTGTGGGCTTGGTGTCTAGGTTGTGGGCTTGGTGTCTAAGTTGTGGGCTTGGTGTCTAATTGTGGGCTTGGTGTCTAAGTTGTGGGTTTGGAGATTAATTTAAGGCCGTAGTGTCTTGTTGGAGGACTTGATGTTTAAGTTGTGACCTTAGTATCTTCTTGGAGGACTTGGTGTCTAAGTTGGACTTGGTGTCTATGTTGTGGACCTGGTGTCTAGAGTTGTGGAATTTGAGTCTTATTTATGACCTTAGTGTCTGCTTGGAGGAGTTGGTGTCTCAGTTGTGGACTCGGTGTCTCAGTTGTTACCTTGGTGTCTGCTTAGAGGACTTGATGTCTAAGTTGTAGACTTCGTGTCTAATTTGTGTACTTGGTGTTTAAGTTGTGGACTGAGATGATCATTTATAACCTTAGTGTTTGCTTGGAGGACTTGGTGTCTAAGTTGTGGATTTGGTGTATAAGTTGTGGGCTTGGTGTATAAATTGAGGACTTGGTGTCTAAGTTGTGGACTTTTTGTCAAAGTTGTGGAATTAGGGGCTAATTTATGACCTTGGTGTCTATGTTGTGGATTTGGTGTCTAAGTTGTGGACTTGGTTTCTAAGTTGTGGACTTGGTGTCTAAGTTGTGGGCTTGGTGTCTAAGTTGTGGACTTGGTGTATAAGTTGAGGACTTGGTGTCTAATTTGTGGACTGGGTTGCTAAGTTGTGGACTGAGATGTGCTTTTATAACCTTAGTGTCTGCTTGGAAAACTTGTTGTCTAAGTTGTGGACTTGTTGTCTAAGTTGTGGGCTTGTTGTCTAAGTTGTGGGATTGGTGTCTAAGTAGTGGGCTTGGTGTCTACGTAGTGGGCTTGGTGTCTAAGTTGTGGTCTTGGGGTCTAAGTAGTGGGCTTGGTGTCTAAGTTGTGGACTAGGTGTCTATGTTGTGGGCTTGGTGTCTAAGTTGTGGGCTTGGTGTCTAGTTTGTGAGCTTGGTGTCTAGGTTTTGGACTTGGTGTCTAAGTTGTGGACTTGGTGTCTAAGTTGTGGACTTGGTGTCTAAGTTGTGGACTTGGTGTCTAAGTTGCGGACTGAGATGCTCATTTATAACCTTAGTGTGTGCTTGGAGGACTTGGTGTCTAATTTGTGGACTTGGTGTCTAAGTTGTGGGCTTGTTGTCCTAGTTGTGGGCTTGGTGTCTAAGTTGTGGACTTGGTATCTAAGTTGTGGACTGAGATCCTCATTTATAACCTTTGTGTCTGCTTGGAGGACTTGGTGTCTAAGTTGTGGAATGAAGGGCTAATTTATGACCTTGGTGTCTATGTTGTGGACTTGGTGTCTTAAGTTTTGGACTTGGTGTCTAAGCTGTGGGCTTGGTGTCTAAATTGTGGGCTTTGTGTGTAAGTTGTGGGTTTCCTGCCTAAGTTGTGGGCTTGGTGTCTCAGTTGTGGGATTGGTGTATAAGTTGTAGGCTTGGTGTCTAAGTTTTGGGCTTGGTGTCTAAGTTGTGGGCTTGGTTTCTATGTTGTGGGCTTGGTGTCTAGGTTGTGGGCTTGGTGTCTAAGTTGTGGGGTTGGTGTCTAATTGTGGGCTTGGTGTCTAAGTTGTGGGCTTGGAGATTAATTTAAGGCCGTAGTGTCTTGTTGGAGGACTTGATGTTTAAGTTGTGACCTTAGTATCTTCTTGGAGGACTTGGTGTCTATGTTGTGGACCTGGTGTCTAGAGTTGTGGAATTTGAGTCTTATTTATGACCTTAGTGTCTGCTTGGAGGAGTTGGTGTCTCAGTTGTGGACTCGGTGTCTCAGTTGTTACCTTGGTGTCTGCTTAGAGGACTTGATGTCTAAGTTGTAGACTTCGTGTCTAATTTGTGTACTTGGTGTTTAAGTTGTGGGATAAGATGCTCATTTATAACCTTAGTGTCTGCTTGGGGGACTTGGTGTCTAACTTGTGGACTTGGTGTCTAAGTTGTGGAATTAGGGGCTAATTTATGACCTTGGTGTCTAAGTTGTGGACTTGGTCTCTAAGTTGTGGGCTTGTTGTCTAAGTTGTGACTTGGTGTCTAAGTTGTGGTCTTGTTGTCTAAGTAGTGGGCTTGGTGTCTAAGTTGTTGGCTTGGTGTCTAATTTCTGGACTGATATGCTCATTTATAACCTTACTGTCTGCTTGGAGGTCTTGGTGTCTAAGTTGTGGACTTGGTGTCTAAGTTTTGGACTTGGTGTATAAGTTGAAGACTTGGTGTCTAATTTGGGGACTTGGAGTCTACATTGTGGACTGAGATGCACTTTTATAACCTTAGTGTCTGCTTGGAGGACCTGGTTTCTGAGTTGTGGAATTAGGGGCTAATGTATGACCTTGGTGTCTATGTTGTGGATTTGCTGTCTTAAGTTGTGCACTTCATGTCTAAGTTGTGGGCTTGGTGTCTAAGTTGTGGGCTTGGTATCTAAGTTGTGGGCTTGGTGTCTAAGTTGTGGGCTTGGTGTCTAAGTTGTGGGCTTGGTGTCTAAGTTGTGCGATTCGTGTCTAAGTTGTGCGATTGGTGTCTAAGTTGTGCGATTGGTGTCTAGGTTGTGGATTTGGTGACTAGTTTGCAAACTTGGTGTGTAGGTTGTGGGCTTGGGGTCTAGGTTGTGGGCTTGGTGTCTAAGTTGTGGGCTTGGTGTCTATGTTGTGGGCTTGGTGTCTAAGTTGGGTGCTTGGTTTCTAAGTTGTGTGCTTGGTGTCTGAGTTTTGGGCTTGGTGTCTAAGTTGTGGGCTTGGTGTCTAGTTTGTGAGCTTGGTGTCTAAGTTGTGGGTTTGGTGTCTATGTTGTGGGCTTGGTGTCTAAGTTGTGGGCTTGTTGTCTAAGTTGTGGGCTTATTGTCTAAGTTGTGGGCTTGGTGTCTACGTAGTGGGCTTGGTGTCTACGTAGTGGGCTTGGTGTCTAACTTGTGGGCTTGGTGTCTAAGTTGTGGGCTTGGTGTGTAAGTTGTGGGCTTGGTGTCTAAGTTGTGGGCTTGGTGTCTAAGTTGTGGGCTTGGTGTGTAAGTTGTGGGCTTGGTGTGTAAGTTGTGGGCTTGGTGTCTAAGTTGTGGGCTTGGTGTCTAAGTTGTGGGCTTGGTGTCTAAGTTGTGGGCTTGGTGTCTAAGTTGTGGGCTTGGTGTCTAAGTTCTGGCCTTGGTGTCTAAGTTGTGGCCTTGGTGTCTATGTTGTGGCCTTGGTGTCTAAGTTGTGGCCTTGGTGTCTAAGTTGTGACCTTCGTGTCTCAGTTGTGGGCTTGGTGTCTAACTTGTGGACTTAATTGCTCATTTATAACCTTAGTGTCTGCTTGGATGACTTGGTGTCTAAGTTGTGGACTGAGATGCGCTTTTATAACCTTAGTGTCTGCTTGGAAAACTTGGTGTCTAAGTTGTGGACTTGGTGTCTAAGTTGTGGAATTAAGGGCTAATTTATGACCTTGGTGTCTATGTTGTGGATTTGGTGTCTAAGTTGTGGACTTGGTGTCTAAGTTGTGGGCTTGGTGTATATGTTGTTTGCTTGGTGTCTAAGTTGTGTGCTTGGTGTCTAAGTTGTGGACCGAGATGCTCATTTATAACCTTAGTGTCTGGTTGGAGGACTTGGTGTCTAAGTTATGGACTTGGTGTCTAAGTTGTGGCCTTGGTGTCTAAGTTGTGGACTTGGTGTCTAAGTTGTGGACTTGGTGTATAAGTTGAGGACTAGGTGTCTAATTTGTGGACTAGGTTTCTAGGTTGTTGACTGAGATGCTCTTTTATAGACTTAGTGTCTGCTTGGAGGACTTGGTGTCTAACTTGTGGACTTGGTGTCTAAGTTGTGGAATTAGGGGCTAATTTATGACCTTGGTGTCTAAGCTGTGGACTTGTTGTCTAAGTTGTGAAACTGGGGGTAATTTATGATCTTGGTGTCTATGTTGTGGATTTGGTGACTTAAGTTGTGGACTTGGTGTCTAAGTTGTGGACTTGGTATCTAAGTTATGGGCTTGGTGTCTAACTTGTGGGCTTGGTGTCTAAGCTGTGGGCTTGGTACCTAAGTTGTGGACTGAGATGCTCATTTATAACCTTAGTGTTTGCTTGGAGGACTTGGTGTCTAAGTTGTGGATTTGGTGTATAAGTTGTGGACTTGGTGTATAAATTGAGGACTTGGTGTCTAAGTTGTGGACTTTTTGTCAAAGTTGTGGAATTAGGGGCTAATTTATGACCTTGGTGTCTATGTTGTGGATTTGGTGTCTAAGTTGTGGACTTGGTTTCTAAGTTGTGGACTTGCTGTCTAAGTTGTGGGCTTGGTGTCTAAGTTGTGGACTTGGTGTATAAGTTGAGGACTTGGTGTCTAATTTGTGGACTGGGTTGCTAAGTTGTGGACTGAGATGTGCTTTTATAACCTTAGTGTCTGCTTGGAAAACTTGGTGTCTAAGTTGTGGACTTGTTGTCTAAGTTGTGGGCTTGTTGTCTAAGTTGTGGGATTGGTGTCTAAGTAGTGGACTTCGTGTCTACGTAGTGGGCTTGGTGTCTAAGTTGTGGTCTTGGGGTCTAAGTAGTGGGCTTGGTTTGTAAGTTGTGGGCTTGCTGTCTAAGTAGTGGGCTTGGTGTCTACGTTGTAGGCCTGGTGTCTAGGTTGTTGCCTTGGTGTCTAAGTTGTGGCCTTGGTGTCTAAGTTGTGGCCTTGGTGTCTAAGTTGTGGCCTTGGTGTCTAAGTTGTGGCCTTGGTTTCTAAGTTGTGGCCTTCGTGTCTCAGTTGTGGGCTTCGTGTCTAAATTGTGGACTGAGATGCTCATTTATAAGCTTAGTGCATGCTTGGAGGACTTGGTGTCTAAGTTGTGGACTGAGATGCGCTTTTATAACCTTAGTGTCTGCTTCGAAAACTTAGTGTCTAAGTTGTGGACTTGGTGTCTAAGTTGTGGAATTAAGGGCTAATTTATGACCTTGGTGTCTATGTTGTGGATTTGGTGTCTAAGCTGTGGACTTGGTGTCTAAGTTGTGGGCTTGGTGTCTAAGTTGTGGGCTTGGTGTCTAAGTTGTGGGCTTGGTGTCTAAGTTGTGGGCTTGGTGTATATGTTGTGTGCTTGGTTTCTAAGTTGTGGGCTTGGTGTCTACGTTGTGGGCTTGGTGTCTAAGTTGTGGCCTTGGTTTCTAAGTTGTGGCCTTCGTGTCTCAGTTGTGGGCTTCGTGTCTAACTTGTGGACTGAGATGCTCATTTATAAGCTTAGTGCATGCTTGGAGGACTTGGTGTCTAAGTTGTGGACTGAGATGCGCTTTTATAACCTTAGTGTCTGCTTCGAAAACTTAGTGTCTAAGTTGTGGACTTGGTGTCTAAGTTGTGGAATTAAGGGCTAATTTATGACCTTGGTGTCTATGTTGTGGATTTGGTGTCTAAGCTGTGGACTTGGTGTCTAAGTTGTGGGCTTGGTGTCTAAGTTGTGGGCTTGGTGTCTAAGTTGTGGGCTTGGTGTCTAAGTTGTGGGCTTGGTGTATATGTTGTGTGCTTGGTGTCTAAGTTGTGGGCTTGGTGTCTACGTTGTGGGCTTGGTGTCTAAGTTGTGGGCTTGGTGTCTAAGTTGTGGACCGAGATGCTCATTTATAACCTTAGTGTCTGGTTGAAGGACTTGGTGTCTAAGTTGTGGACTTGGTGTCTAAGTTGTGGACTTGGTGTCTAAGTTGTGGCCTTGGTGTCTAAGTTGTGGACTTGGTGTCTAAGTTGTGGACTTGGTGTATAAGTTGAGGACTAGGTGTCTAATTTGTGGACTAGGTTTCTAGGTTGTGGACTGAGATGCTCTTTTATACACTTAGTGTCTGCTTGGAGGACTTGGTGTCTAACTTGTGGACTTGGTGTCTAAGTTGTGGAATTAGGGGCTAATTTATGACCTTGGTGTCTAAGCTGTGGACTTGTTGTCTAAGTTGTGAAACTGGGGGTAATTTATGATCTTGGTGTCTATGTTGTGGATTTGGTGTCTTAAGTTGTGGACTTGGTGTCTAAGTTGTGGACTTGGTGTCTAAGTTGTGGGCTTGGTGTCTAAGTTGTGGGCTTGGTGTCTAAGTTGTGGGCTTGGTGTCTAAGTTGTGGGCTTGGTGTCTAGGTTGTGGGCTTGGTGTATATGTAGTGGACTTGGTGTCTAAGGTGTGGATTTGGTGTCTAAGTTGTGGGCTTGGTGTCTAAGTTGTGGACTTGGTGTCTAAGTTGTGGACTTGGTGTCTAAGTTGTGGACTTGGTGTCTAAGTTGTGGACTTGGTGTATAAGTTGTGGACTTGGTGTATAAGTTGTGGACTTGGTGTATAAGTTGACGACTTGGTGTCTAATTTGTGGACTAGGTTTCTAAGTTGTGGACTGAGATGCGCTTTTATAACCTTAGTGTGTGCTTGGAGGACTTGGTGTCTAACTTGTGGACTTGGTGTCTAAGTTGTGGAATTAGGGGCTAATTTATGACCTTGGTGTCTAAGTGGTGGACTTGTTGTCTAAGTTGTGGAATTAGGGGCTAATTTATGATCTTGGTGTCTAAGTTGTGGTCTTGGTGTCTAAATTGTGGACTTGGTGTCTAAGTTGTGGGCTTGGTGTCTAAGTTGTGTGCTTGGTGTCTAAGTTGTGTTCTTGGTGTCTAGGTTGTGGACTTGGTGTCTAGGTTGTGGGCTTGGTGTCTACGTTGTGGGCTTGGTGTCTAACTTATGGGCTTGGTGTCTAACTTGTGGGCTTGGTGTGTTACTTGTGGGCTTGGTGTCTATGTTGTGGGCTTGGTGTCTAGGTTGTGGACTTGGTATCTAAGTTGTGGCCTTGGTGTCTAAGTTGTGGACTTGGTGTATAAGTTGAGGACTTGGTGTCTAATTTGTGGACTAGGTTTCTAAGTTGTGGACTGAGATGCGCTTTTATAACCTTAGTGTCTGCTTGTAGGACTTGGTGTCTAACTTGTGGACTTGGTGTCTAAGTTGTGGAATTAGGGGCTAATTTATGACCTTGGTGTCTAAGTTGTGGACTTGTTGTCTAAGTTGTGGAATTAGGGGCTAATTTATGATCTTGGTGTCTAAGTTGTGGTCTTGGTGTCTAAATTGTGGACTTGGTGTCTAAGTTGTGGGCTTGGTGTCTAAGTTGTGTGCTTGGTGTCTAAGTTGTGTGCTTGGTGTCTATGTTGTGGACTTGGTGTCTAGGTTGTGGGCTTGGTGTCTACGTTGTGGGCTTGGTGTCTAACTTGTGGGCTTGGTGTCTAACTTGTCGGCTTGGTGACTTACTTGTGGGCTTGGTGTCTAGGTTGTGGACTTGGTATCTAAGTTGTGGCCTTGGTGTCTAAGTTGTGGGATTGGTGTCTAAGCTGTGGGCTTGGTACCTAAGTTGTGGACTGAGATGCTCATTTATAACCTTAGTGTTTGCTTGGAGGACTTGGTGTCTAAGTTGTGGATTTGGTGTATAAGTTGTGGACTTGGTGTATAAATTGAGGACTTGGTGTCTAAGTTGTGGACTTTTTGTCAAAGTTGTGGAATTAGGGGCTAATTTATGACCTTGGTGTCTATGTTGTGGATTTGGTGTCTAAGTTGTGGACTTGGTTTCTAAGTTGTGGACTTGGTGTCTAAATTGTGGACTTGGTGTCTAAGTTGTGGACTTGGTGTATAAGTTGAGGACTTGGTGTCTAATTTGTGGACTTGGTTTCTAAGTTGTGGACTGAGATGTGCTTTTATAACCTTAGTGTCTGCTTGGAAAACTTGGTGTCTAAGTTGTGGACTTGTTGTCTAAGTTGTGGGCTTGTTGTCTAAGTTGTGGGATTGGTGTCTAAGTAGTGGGCTTGCTGTCTACGTAGTGGGCTTGGTGTCTAAGTTGTGGTCTTGGGGTCTAAGTAGTGGGCTTGGTGTGTAAGTTGTGGGCTTGGTGTCTAAGTAGTGGGCTTGGTGTCTACGTTGTAGGCCTGGTGTCTAGGTTGTGGCCTTGGTGTCTAAGTTGTGGCCTTGGTGTCTAAGTTGTGGGCTTGTTGTCTAAGTTGTGGACTTGGTGTATAAGTTGAGGACTTGGTGTCTAATTTGTGGACTTGGTGTCTAAGTTGTGGAATTAGGGGCTAATTTATGACCTTGGTGTCTAAGTGGTGGACTTGTTGTCTAAGTTGTGGAATTAGGGGTTAATTTATGATCTTGGTGTCTAAGTTGTGGACTTGGTATCTAAGTTGTGGCCTCGGTGTCTAAGTTGTGGGCTTGGTGTCTAAGCTGTGGGCTTGGTACATAAGTTGTGGATTGAGATGATCATTTATAACCTTAGTGTTTGCTTGGAGGACTTGGTGTCTAAGTTGTGGATTTGGTGTACAAGTTGTGGACTTAGTGTATAAATTGAGGACTTGGTGTCTAAGTTGTGGACTTTTTGTCAAAGTTGTGGAATTAGGGGCTAATTTATGACCTTGGTGTCTATGTTGTGGATTTGGTGTCTAAGTTGTGGACTTGGTTTCTAAGTTGTGGACTTGGTTTCTAAGTTGTGGACTTGGTGTCTAAGTTGTGGGCTTGGTGTCTAAGTTGTGGACTTGGTGTATAAGTTGAGGACTTGGTGTCTAATTTGTGGACTGGGTTGCTAAGTTGTGGACTGAGATGTGCTTTTATAACCTTAGTGTCTGCTTGGAAAACTTGGTGTCTAAGTTGTGGACTTGTTGTCTAAGTTGTGGGCTTGTTGTCTAAGTTGTGGGATTGGTGTCTAAGTAGTGGGCTTGGTGTCTACGTAGTGGGCTTGGTGTCTAAGTTGTGGTCTTGGGGTCTAAGTAGTGGGCTTGGTGTGTAAGTTGTGGGCTTGGTGTCTAAGTAGTGGGCTTGGTGTCTACGTTGTAGGCCTGGTGTCTAGGTTGTGGCCTTGGTGTCTAAGTTGTGGCCTTGGTGTCTAAGTTGTGGGCTTGTTGTCTAAGTTGTGGACTTGGTGTATAAGTTGAGGACTTGGTGTCTAATTTGTGGACTTGGTGTCTAAGTTGTGGAATTAGGGGCTAATTTATGACCTTGGTGTCTAAGTGGTGGACTTGTTGTCTAAGTTGTGGAATTAGGGGCTAATTTATGATCTTGGTGTCTAAGTTGTGGACTTGGTATCTAAGTTGTGGCCTCGGTGTCTAAGTTGTGGGCTTGGTGTCTAAGCTGTGGGCTTGGTACATAAGTTGTGGACTGAGATGCTGATTTTTAACCTTAGAGTCTGCTTGGAGGACTTGGTGTCTAAGTTGTGGACTTGGTGTATATGTTGTGGACTTGGTGTGTATGTTGAGGACTTGGTGTCTAATTTGTGGACTAGGTTTCTAAGTTGTGGACTGAGATGCACTTTTATAACCTTAGTGACTGCTTGGAGGACTTGGTGTCTAAGTTGTGGAATTAGGGGCTAATTTATGACCTTGGTTTTTATGTTGTAGATTTGGTGTCTTAATTTGTGGGCTGGTGTCTAAGTTGTGGGCTTGGTGTCTAAGTTGTGGGCTTGGTGTTTAGGTTGTGGGCTTGGTGTCTAGGTTGTGGGCTTGGTGTCTAGGTTGTGGGCTTGGTGTCTAGGTTGTGGGCTTGGTGTCTAGGTTGTGGGCTTGGTTTCTAAGTTGTGGGTTTGGTGTCTAACTTGTGGCCTTGGTGTCTAAGTTGTGGGTTTGGTGTCTAAGTTGTGGGCTTGGTGTCTATGTTGTGGACTGAGATGCTCATTTATAACCTTAGTGTCTGCTTGGAGGACTTGTTGTATAAGTTGTGGACTTCGTATATAAGTTGTGGACTTGGTGTATAAGTTGAGGACTTGGTGTCTAATTTCTGGACTTGGTTTCTAATTTGTGGACTGAGATGTGCTTTTATAACCTTAGTGTCTTCTTGGAGGACTTGGTGTCTAACTTGTGGAGTTGGTGTCTAAGTTGTCGAATTATGGGCTAATTTATGACCTTGGTGTCTATGTTGTGGACTTGGTGTCTTAAGTTGTGGACTTGGTGTCTACGTTGTGGACTTGGTGTCTAAGTTGTGGACTGAGATGCTCATTTATAACCTTAGTGTCTGCTTGGAGGACTTGGTGTCTAAGTTGTGGACTTGGTGTATAAGTTGATGATTTGGTGTCTAATTTGTGGACTTGGTTTCTAAGTTGTGGACTGAGATGCGCTTTTATAACATTTGTGTCTGCTTGGAAAACTTGGTGTCTAATTTGTGGACTTGGTGTCTAAGTTGTGGAATTAGGGGCTAATTTATGATGTTGGTGTCTATGTTGTGGATTTGGTGTCTTAAGTTGTGGACTTAATGTCTAAGTTGTGGACTTCGTGTCTAAGTTGTGGGCTTGGTGTCTATGTTGTGGGCTTGGTGTCTAAGTTGTGGGCTTGGTGTCTAAGTTGTGGACTGAGATGCTCATTTACAACCTTAGTGTCTGCTTGGAGGATTTGTTGTATAAGTGTCCTGGGTTCAGCAGTAGCAGTCAGTTTTTCTCCTTCTTAGTAGCTGGTGCAGTGCTGTGTTTTTGACTTTCAGCCTGGGAACGGAGCTGATAACACTGATGTTTAGACTGATCAAGGACTTTGTGAGTCTCATGCTCTGCCAGGGAGGAGGAGAAGCCGGGAGGAAGCGGGGACAGGACACCTGACCCAAACTAGCCAAAGAGGTATTCCATACCACAGCACGTCATGCCCAGGAGGTAGAACGGAGAGTTCCGGGAACGGCTGGATGACTGCGGGGTGGGGGTGAGGTACCGGTTGGTGAGCGGTTGTATTCTCTTCCTTGTTATTTCTTTTATCATTATTACTGTTAGTGGTAGCAGTAGTGATTTCTGTTATACCTTAGTTATTAAACTGTTCTTATCTCAACCCGTGGGAGTTGCTTTCTTTTGATTCTCCTCCCCGTCCCTCCAGGAGCGGAGGGAAGAAAGGAAAGGTGGGGGGGGAAGTGGACTGCGTGGTTCTGATTTACGGCCTGGGCTTAAACCACGACAGTTCTTTTTGGCACCCAACGTGGAGCTCGAAGGGTTGAGGTAACGACAGAACTGACCGAGGCACAATGCTGATTTATTGGCTCTCAAAGTTGTTTATCTTGATGTCACAGTTTCTGTATGCTGTAGCTTACTTAGAGCTGGTATTTGCTGTGTTAGTGTTTATTAAGTGTGGGCCTTGGGCTAAGGTTCTTGTTTCACTGTACTTTATGGTAATGGCTTGTAATATGGGGGGGCCCCGGCAGCAGGGTGGGATGGACGTGGCCGTGGACTTGTACCTGGCCGTCCCGCTGCTCTTCACTGTCCTGGCCCTCATCCTCGCGTCCGTCTTTGTGAGGCTGCGGGGAGCTGAGGGGGAGCGGCCCCGGGAGCCGGCGGCGGCCGAAGCAGCCTGGGAGAGGGGCCCCAGGGACCAAGCGGCGGCGGGAGCGGGGCCGGAGGCCGGGAAGGAGGCGGCTGCTGAGGAGGGGAAGCAGGCGGCTGCCGAGCAGCGGGAGGAGGCGGCGGAGGAGCCGAGCCCCACAGCCGAGCCCAGCCCCGCGGCGGCCAAGAGCATTCCCCAGCAGCCGTCCGCCGAGCCCCGTGAGCCTGATCCCCAGGAGGATGCAGGAGACCACGCAGCACTTTCCAGCAAGGCAGAGGAGGAAGATCCGGACTCAGAAAAACAGAAGCTGGTGGTGAGAGAGCCGGCAAGCATAGCAGCATCATTTGAGAGTTCTGAAGGTTTTGAATGGCCTTTGGGTACCCTTGGGACCTGCCTGCTGATTGTGATGGGGATCACCATGTTGGCACACACACAGAGTGTGTTTTACCCACGACCATTTTGTCTGATCCCGAGAGTTAAGCAGAGTCAGGTTTGGGTCTTGTCTGGGTTAAGACAATACAGGGGGACCGAGAGGTTTTCCCCAAGGCTGGACAGTCATGAGTGTCACGGTGTGTGGGACAGTATGGGTGAGTATCTAATCCACTGGGCCCCTCCAGTGCTTTGGAAGCGTCGGAGATGGAAGGCAGCTGTATGGAGTCCCCAATGACAAGTTGCAGAGACTGCTGCAGGGGAGGGTGAATTATTTTGAGCCTGATGGGCCCATGACACTTCAGGCCATCAGGGCAGAGATGCAACATAGAGATGGACTCATGATCGAGGGGTGGACTTTGCAATGGGCCTCTCCTGCTCTGAAAGACTGTTACAAGAGATGGAGCCCACCATCATGGACTGAATGGACTCAGCAGCTTTATAGGGATTGGTCCGTGCACTAAGATAAGAGTGCACTGAGATGAAAGTGATGCTATATTGAAAATGTGGGATCTGAGCATGACGTGAATGGTATGGAATAAGGGGTGGATACTGTCCTGAGTTCAGCAGTAGCAGTCAGTTTTTCTCCTTCTTAGTAGCTGGTGCAGTGCTGTGTTTTTGACTTTCAGCCTGGGAACGGAGCTGATAACACTGATGTTTAGACTGATCAAGGACTTTGTGAGTCTCATGCTCTGCCAGGGAGGAGGAGAAGCCGGGAGGAAGCGGGGACAGGACACCTGACCCAAACTAGCCAAAGAGGTATTCCATACCACAGCACGTCATGCCCAGGAGGTAGAACGGAGAGTTCCGGGAACAGCTGGATGACTGCGGGGTGGGGGTGAGGTACCGGTTGGTGAGCGGTTGTATTCTCTTCCTTGTTATTTCCTTTATCATTATTACTATTAGTGGTAGCAGTAGTGATTTCTGTTATACCTTAGTTATTAAACTGTTCTTATCTCAACCCGTGGGAGTTGCTTTCTTTTGATTCTCCTCCCCGTCCCTCCAGGAGCGGAGGGAAGAAAGGAAAGGTGGGGGGGGAAGTGGACTGCGTAGTTCTGATTTACGGCCTGGGCTTAAACCACGACAATAAGTTGTGGACATGGTGTATAAGTTGTGGACTTGGTGTATAAGTTCTGGACTTGGTGTATAAGTTGAGGACTTGGTGTCTAAGTTGTGGACTTGGTTTCTAAGTTGTTGACTGAGATGCGCTTTTATAACCTTAGTGTCTTCTTGGAGGACTTGTTGTCTAACTTGTAGACTTGGTGTCTAAGTTGTGGAATTAGGGGTTTAATTTATGACCTTGGTGTCCAAGTTGTGGACTTGGTGTCTAAGTTGTGGAATTAGGGGCTAATTTATGACCTTGGTGTCTATGTTGAGGATTTGGTGTCTTAAGTTGTGGACTTGGTGTCTAAGTTGTGGGCTTGGTGTCTAAGTTGTGGGCTTGGTGTCTAAGTAGTGGGCTTGGTGTCTAAGTAGTGGGCTTGGTGTCTAAGTTGTGGGCTTGGTGTCTAAGTTGTGGGCTTGGTGTCTAAGCTGTGGGCTTGGTGTCTAAGCTGTGGGCTTGGTGTCTAAGTTGTGGGCTTGGTGTCTAAGTTGTGGACTTGGTGTCTAAGTTGTGGACTTGGTGTGTAAGTTGTGGACTTGGATTATAAGTTGAGGACTTGGTGTCTAATTTGTGGACTAGGTTTCTAAGTTGTGGACTGAGATGCGCTTTTATAACCTTAGTGTCTGCTTGGAGAACTTGGTGTCTAACTTGTGGACTTGGTGTCTACGTTGTGGAATTAGGGGCTAATTTATGATCTTGGTGTCTAAGTTGTGGACTTGGTGTCAAAGATGTGGAATTAGGGGCTAATTTATGATCTTGGTGTCTAAGTTGTGGTCTTGGTGTCTAAATTGTGGACTTGGTGTCTAAGTTGTGGGCTTCGTGTCTAAGTTGTGGGCTTGGTGTCTAAGTTGTGGACTGAGATGCTCATTTATAACCTTAGTGTCTGCTTAGAGGATTTGTTGTATAAGTTGTGGACTTGGTGTATATGTTGTGGACTTGGTGTATAAGTTGAGGACTTGGTGTCTAATTTGTGGACTAGGTTTCTAAGTTGTGGACTGAGATGCGCTTTTAGAACCTTAGTGTCTGCTTGGAGAACTTGGTGTCTAACTTGTGGACTTGGTGTCTACGTTGTGGAATTAGGGGCTAATTTATGATCTTGGTGTCTAAGTTGTGGACTTGGTGTCAAAGATGTGGAATTAGGGGCTAATTTATGATCTTGGTGTCTAAGTTGTGGTCTTGGTGTCTAAATTGTGGACTTGGTGTCTAAGTTGTGGGCTTCGTGTCTAAGTTGTGGGCTTGGTGTCTAAGTTGTGGACTGAGATGCTCATTTATAACCTTAGTGTCTGCTTAGAGGATTTGTTGTCTAAGTTGTGGAATTAGGGGCTAATTTATGATCTTGGTGTCTAAGTTGTGGACTTGGTATCTAAGTTGTGGCCTCGGTGTCTAAGTTGTGGGCTTGGTGTCTAAGCTGTGGGCTTGGTACATAAGTTGTGGATTGAGATGATCATTTATAACCTTAGTGTTTGCTTGGAGGACTTGGTGTCTAAGTTGTGGATTTGGTGTATAAGTTGTGGACTTGGTGTATAAATTGAGGACTTGGTGTCTAAGTTGTGGACTTTTTGTCAAAGTTGTGGAATTAGGGGCTAATTTATGACCTTGGTGTCTATGTTGTGGATTTGGTGTCTAAGTTGTGGACTTGGTTTCTAAGTTGTGGACTTGGTGTCTAAGTTGTGGGCTTGGTGTCTAAGTTGTGGACTTGGTGTATAAGTTGAGGACTTGGTGTCTAATTTGTGGACTGGGTTGCTAAGTTGTGGACTGAGATGTGCTTTTATAACCTTAGTGTCTGCTTGGAAAACTTGGTGTCTAAGTTGTGGACTTGTTGTCTAAGTTGTGGGCTTGTTGTCTAAGTTGTGGGATTGGTGTCTAAGTAGTGGGCTTGGTGTCTACGTAGTGGGCTTGGTGTCTAAGTTGTGGTCTTGGGGTCTAAGTAGTGGGCTTGGTGTGTAAGTTGTGGGCTTGGTGTCTAAGTAGTGGGCTTGGTGTCTACGTTGTAGGCCTGGTGTCTAAGTTGTGGCCTTGGTGTCTAAGTTGTGGCCTTGGTGTCTAAGTTGTGGCCTTGGTGTCTAAGTTGTGGCCTTGGTGTCTAAGTTGTGGCCTTGGTGTCTAAGTTGTGGCCTTGGTGTCTAAGTTGTGGCCTTCGTGTCTCAGTTGTGGGCTTCGTGTCTAACTTGTGGACTGAGATGCTCATTTATAACCTTAGTGCATGCTTGGAGGACTTGGTGTCTAAGTTTTGGACTGAGATGCGCTTTTATAACCTTAGTGTCTGCTTGGAAAACTTGGTGTCTAAGTTGTGGACTTGGTGTCTAAGTTGTGGAATTAAGGGCTAATTTATGACCTTGGTGTCTATGTTGTGGATTTGGTGTCTTATCTTGTGGGCTTGGTGTCTAAGTTGTGGGTTTCCTGTCTAAGTTGTGGGCTTGGTGTCTATGTTGTGGGCTTGGTGTCTAAGTTGTGGGCTTGGTTTCTAAGTTGTGGGCTTGGTGTCTAAGTTGTGGGCTTGGTGTCTAAGTTGTGGGCTTGGTGTCTAAGTTGTGGACTTGGTGTCTAAGTTGAGGACTTGGTGTCTAATTTGTGGACTAGGTTTCTAAGTTGTGGACTGAGATGCGCTTTTATAACCTTAGTGTCTGCTTGGAGGACTTGGTGTCTAACTTGTGGACTTGGTGTCTAAGTTGTGGAATTAGGGGCTAATTTATGACCTTGGTGTCTAAGTGGTGGACTTGTTGTCTAAGTTGTGGAATTAGGGGCTAATTTTTGATCTTGGTGTCTAAGTTGTGGTCTTGGTGTCTAAATTGTGGACTTGGTGTCTAAGTTGTGGGCTTGGTGTCTAAGTTGTGGGCTTGGTGTCTAGGTTGTGGACTTGGTGTCTAAGTTGTGGGCTTGGTTTCTAAGTTGTGGGTTTGGTGTCTAACTTGTGGGCTTGGTGTCTAAGTTGTGGGCTTGGTGTCTAACTTGTGGGCTAGGTGTCTATGTTGTGGGCTTCTTGTCTAAGTTTTGGACTTGGAGGTTAATTTATGATTTTAGTGTCTTGTTGGAGGACTTGATGTTTAAGTTGTGACCTTAGTATGTTCTTGTAGGACTTGGTGTTTAAGTTGTGGACTTGGTGTCTATGTTGTGGACCTGGTGTCTAGAGTTGTGGAATTTGAGGCTTATTTATGACCTTACTGTCTGCTTGGAGGAGTTCGTGTCTAGGTTGTGGACTTGGTGTCTAAGTTGTGGAATTAGGGGCTAATTTATGACCTTGGTGTCTAAGTTGTGGACTTGGTGTCTAAGTTGTGGAATTAGGGGCGAATTTATGATCTTGGTGTCTATGTTGTGGATTTGGTGTCTTAAGTTGTGGCCTTGGTGTCTAAGTTGTGGGCTTGGTGTGTAAGTTCTGGGCTTGGTGTCTAAGTTGTGGGCTTAGTGTCTAAGTTGTGGGCATGGTGTCTAAGTTGTGGGCTTGGTGTGTGAGTTGTGGGTTTGCTGTCTAATTTGTGGCCTTGGTGTCTAAGTTGTGGGCTTGGTGTCTAAGCTGTGGACTTGGTGTCTAAGTTGTGGACTTGGTGTCTAAGTTGTGGACTTGGTGTCTAAGTTTTGGACTTGGTTTCTAATTTGTGGACTAGGTTTCTAAGTTGTGGACTGAGATGCGCTTTTATAACCTTATTGTCTGCTTGGAGGACTTGGTGTCTAACTTGTGGACTTGGTGTCTAAGTTGTGTAATTAAGGGCTAATTTATGACCTTGGTGTCTAAGTTGTGCACTTGTTGTCTAAGTTGTGGAATTAGGGGCTTATTTATGATCTTGGTGTCTATGTTGTGGATTTGGTGTCTTAAGTTGTGGCCTTGGTGTCTAAGTTGTGGGCTTGGTGTCTAAGTTGTGGACTTGGTGTATAAGTTGTGGACTTGGTGTCTAAGTTGTGGACTTGGTGTATAAGTTGAGGACTTGGTGTCTAATTTGTGGACTTGGTTTCTAAGTTGTGGACTGAGATGCGCTTTAATAACCTTAGTGTCTTCTTGGAGGACTTGTTGTCTAACTTGTAGACTTGGTGTCTAAAATGTGGAATTAGGGGTTTAATTTATGACCTTGGTGTCCAAGTTGTGGACTTGGTGTCTAAGTTGTGGAATTAGGGGCTAATTTATGACCTTGGTGTCTATGTTGTGGATTTGGTGTCTTAAGTTGTGGACTTGGTGTCTAAGTTGTGGGCTTGGTATCTAAGATGTGGGCTTGGTGTCTAAGTTGTGGCCTTGGTGTCTAAGTTGTGGGCTTGGTGTCTAGGTTGTGGGCTTTGTGTATATGTAGTGGGCTTGGTGTCTAAGTTGTGGGCTTGGTGTCTAAGTTGTGGGCTTGGTGTCTAAGTTGTGGACTTGGTGTCTAAGTTGTGGACTTGGTGTCTAAGTTGTGGACTTGGTGTATAAGTTGTGGACTTGGTGTATAAGTTGTGGACTTGGTGTATAAGTTGAGGACTTGGTGTCTAATTTGTGGACTAGGTTTCTAAGTTGTGGACTGAGATGCGCTTTTATAACCTTAGTGTCTGCTTGGAGGACTTGGTATCTAACTTGTGGGCTTGGTGTCTAAGTTGTGGTCTTGGTGTCTAAATTGTGGACTTGGTGTCTAAGTTGTGGGCTTGGTGTCTAAGTTGTGTGCTTGGTGTCTAAGTTGTGTGCTTTGTGTCTAGGTTGTGGACTTGGTGTCTAGGTTGTGGGCTTGGTGTCTACGTTGTGGGCTTGGTGTCTAACTTGTGGGCTTGGTGTCTAACTTGTGGGCTTGGTGTCTTACTTGTGGGCTTGGTGTCTATGTTGTGGGCTTGGTGTCTAGGTTGTGGACTTGGTATCTAAGTTGTGGCCTTGGTGTCTAAGTTGTGGGCTTGGTGTCTAAGTTGTGGGCTTGGTACCTAAGTTGTGGACTGAGATGTGCTTTTATAACCTTAGTGTCTGCTTGGAAAACTTGGTGTCTAAGTTGTGGGCTTGTTGTCTAAGTTGTGGGATTGGTGTCTAAGTAGTGGGCTTGATGTCTACGTAGTGGGCTTGGTGTCTAAGTTGTGGTCTTGGGGTCTAAGTAGTGGGCTTGGTGTGTAAGTTGTGGGCTTGGTGTCTAAGTAGTGGGCTTGGTGTCTACGTTTTAGGCCTGGTGTCTAGGTTGTGGCCTTGGTGTCTAAGTTGTGGCCTTGGTGTCTAAGTTGTGGGCTTGTTGTCTAAGTTGTGGACTTGGTGTATAAGTTGAGGACTTGGTGTCTAATTTGTGGACTTGGTTTCTAAGTTGTGGACTGAGATGCACTTTTATAACTTTAGTGTCTGCTTGGAAATCTTCGTGTCTAAGTTGTGGACTTAGAGTCTACGTTGTGGAATTAAGGACTAATTTATGACCTTGGTGTCTATGTTGTGGATTTGGTGTCTTAACTTGTGGACTTGGTGTCTAAGTTGTGGACTTGGTGTCTAAGTTGTGGACTTGTTGTCTAAGTTGTGGGCTTGTTGTCTAAGTAGTGGGCTTGGTGTCTAAGTAGTGGTCTTGGTGTCTAAGTTGTGGACTTGGTGTCTAAGTTGTGGACTTGGTGTCTAAGTTGTGGGCTTGGTGTCTAAGTTGTGGGCTTGGTGTCTAAGTTGTGGACTGAGATGCTCATTTATAACCTTAGTGTCTGCTTGGAGGATTTGTTGTATAAGTTGTGGACTTGGTGTATAAGTTCTGGACTTGGTGTATAAGTTGAGGACTTGGTGTCTAATTTGTGGACTTGGTTTGTAAGTTGTGGACTGAGATGCGCTTTTATAACCTTAGTGTCTTCTTGGAGGACTTGTTGTCTAACTTGTAGACTTGCTGTCTAAGTTGTGGAATTAGGGGTTTAATTTATGACCTTGTGTCGTGGTTTAAGCCCCGGCTGTAAATTAGAACCACGCAGTCTACTTCCCACCCCCCCCCCCCCACTCCCCAGAGGGATGGGGAGGAGAATCGAAAGAATGTAACTCCCACGGGTTGAGATAAGAACAGTCCAGTAACTCAAGTATAAAACAAATCACTACTGCTACCACCAATAATAATAATGATAAGAGAAATAACAAGGGAAGAAAATATGATACCGCTCGCCGGAAAAGAGCCCGACCGAAAGAAGGACGTGCCCTTCCGGGTAGCTCCCAGTTACATCCCCGGGCATGACGTGCTGTGGTATGGAATACCTCTTTGGCTAGTTTGGGTCAGGCGTCATGTCCCCGCTTCCTCCCGGCCCCTCCTCCTCCCTGGCAGAGCATGAGACTCACAAAGTCCTTGGTCAGTCTAAACATCAGTTGTTATCAGCTCTTCTCAGGCCAAAAGTCAAAAACACAGTGCTGCACCAGCTACTAAGAAGGAGAAAAACTGCTACTGCTGAACCCAGGACAGTATCCACCCCTTATTCCATACCATTGACGTCATGCTCAGATCCCACATTTTCCATATACCCTCACTCTCATCTCAGTGCACTGTTATCTTAGTGCACGGACCAATCCCTATAAAGCTGCTGAGTCCATTCAGTCCATGATGGTGGGCTCCATCTCTTGTAACAGTCTTTCAGGGCAGGAGAGGCCCATTGCAAAGTCCACCCCTCGATCATGAGTCCATCTCTGTGTTGCATCTCTGCTCTGGTGGCCTGAAGTGTCATGGGCCCATCAGGCTCAAAATAATCCACCATCCCCTGCAGCAGTCTCTGCAACTTGTCTCCACACAGCTGCCTTCCATCTCCGACGCTTCCAAAGCACTGGAGGGGCCCAGTGGATTAGATACTCGCCCATACTGTCCCACACACCATGACACTCATGACTGTCCAGCCTTGGGGAAAACCTCTCGGTCCCCCTGTATTGTCTAAACCCAGACAAGACCCAAACCTGACTCTGCTTAACTCTCGGGATCAGACAAAATGGTCGTGGGTAAAACACACTCTGTGTGTGTGCCAACATGGTGATCCCCATCACAATCAGCAGGCAGGTTCCAAGGGTACCCAAAAGCCATTCAAAACTGTCAAAACTCTCAAATGCTGCTGCTGTACTTGTCACTGGGACTGGTGTAGCTGCTGTGCTTGAAGGCTCTCTCACCACCAGCTTTGCTTTTTCTGAGTCCAGATCTTCCTCCTCTGCCTTGCTGGAAAGTGCTGCGTGGTCTCCTGCGTCCTCCTGGGGCTCGGGCTCACGGGGCTCGGAAGACAGCTGCTGGGGAATGCTCTCGGCCGCCGCGGGGCTGGGCTCGGCCGTGGGGCTCGGCTCCGCCACCACCTCCTCCCGCTGCTCGGCAGCCGCCTCCTTCCCCTCCTCGGCAGCCGCCTCCTTCCCGGCCTCTGGCCCCGCTCCCGCCGCCGCTTGGTCCCTGGGGCCGCTCTCCCGGGCCGCTTCGGCCGCCGCCGGCTCCCGGGGCCGCTTCCCCTCAGCTCCCCGCAGCCTCACGAAGACGGACGCGAGGACGAGGGCCAGGACAGTGAAGAGCAGCGGGACGGCCAGGTACAAGTCCACGGCCACGTCCATTCCGCCCTGCTGCCAGAGCCCCCCCCTATCGCAAGCCATTACCATAAAGTACAATGAAACAAGAACCTTAGCCCAAGGCCCACACTTGATAAACACTAACACAGCAAACACTGGCTCTAAGTAAGCTACAGCATACTGAAACTGTGACATCAAAAGAAACAACTTTGAGAGCCAATAAATCAGCATTGTGCTTCGGTCAGACCTGTTGTTATCTCAACCATTCGTGCCCCACGTTGGGCGCCAAAAAGAACTGTCGTGGTTTAAGCCCCGGCTGTAAATTAGAACCACGCAGTCTACTTCCCCCCCCCCCCCCCCCCCCGAGGGATGGGGAGGAGAATCGAAAGAATGTAACTCCCACGGGTTGAGATAAGAACAGTCCAGTAACTCAAGTATAACACAAATCACTACTGCTACCACCAATAATAATAATGATAAGAGAAATAACAAGGGAAGAAAATATGATACCGCTCGCCGGAAAAGAGCCCGACCGAAAGAAGCACGTGCCCTTCCGGGTAGCTCCCAGTTACATCCCCGGGCATGACGTGCTGTGGTATGGAATACCTCTTTGGCTAGTTTGGGTCAGGCGTCCTGTCCCTGCTTCCTCCCGGCCCCTCCTCCTCCCTGGCAGAGCATGAAACTCACAAAGTCCTTGGTCAGTCTAAACATCAGTTGTTATCAGCTCTTCCCAGGCCAAAAGTCAAAAACACAGTGCTGCACCAGCTACTAAGAAGGAGAAAAACTGACTGCTACTGCTGAACCCACGACACCTTGGTGTCCAAGTTGTGGACTTGGTGTCTAAGTTGTGGAATTAGGGGCTAATTTATGACCTTGATGTCTATGTTGTGGATTTGGTGTCTTAAGTTGTGGACTTGGTGTCTAAGTTGTGGGCTTGGTGTCTAAGTTTTGGGCTTGGTGTCTAAGTTGTGGGCTTGGTGTCTAAGTTGTGGGCTTGGTGTCTAAGTTGTGGGCTTGGTGTCTAAGTAGTGGGCTTGGTGTCTAAGTTGTGGGCTTGGTGTCTAAGTTGTGGGCTTGGTGTCTAAATTGTGGGCTTGGTGTCTAAGTTGTGGGCTTGGTGTCTAAATTGTGGGCTTGGTGTCTAAGTTGTGGGCTTGGTGTCTTAAGTTGTGGGCTTGTTGTCTAAGTTGTGGGTTTGGTGTCTAAGTTGTGGTCTTGGTGTCTATGTTGTGGGCTTGTTGTCTAAGTTGTGGCCTTGGTGTCTAAGTAGTGGGCTTGGTGTCTAAGTTGTGGGCTTGGTGTCTAAGTTGTGGGCTTGGTGTCTAAGTTGTGGGCTTGGTGTCTAAGTTGTGGGCTTGGTGTCTAAATTGTGGGCTTGGTGTCTAAGTTTTGGGCTTGGTGTCTAAGTTGTGGGCTTGGTGTCTAAGTTGTGGACTGAGATGCTCATTTATAACCTTAGTGTCTGCTTGGAGGATTTGTTGTATAAGTTGTGGACTTGGTGTATAAGTTGTGGACTTGGTGTCTAAGTTGTGGACTTGGTGTATAAGTTGAGGACTTGGTGTCTAATTTGTGGACTTGGTTTCTAAGTTGTGGACTGAGATGCGCTTTTATAACCTTAGTGTCTTCTTGGAGGACTTGTTGTCTAACTTGTAGACTTGGTGTCTAAGTTGTGGAATTAGGGGTTTATTTTATGACCTTGGAGTCTATGTTGTGGATTTGGTGTCTAAGTTGTGGAATTAGGGGCTAATTTATGACCTTGGTGTCTATGTTGTGGATTTGGTGTCTTAAGTTGTGGCCTTGGTGTCTAAGTTGTGGGCTTGGTGTGTAAGTTCTGGACTTGGTGTCTAAGTTGTGGGCTTAGTGTCTAAGTTGTGGGCATGGTGTCTAAGTTGTGGGCTTGGTGTGTGAGTTGTGGGTTTGCTGTCTAATTTGTGGCCTTGGTGTCTAAGTTGTGGGCTTGGTGTCTAAGCTGTGGACTTGGTGTCTAAGTTGTGGACTTGGTGTCTAAGTTGTGGACTTGGTGTCTAAGTTTTGGACTTGGTTTCTAATTTGTGGACTAGGTTTCTAAGTTGTGGACTGAGATGCGCTTTTATAACCTTAGTGTCTGCTTGGAGGACTTGGTGTCTAACTTGTGGACTTGGTGTCTAAGTTGTGTAATTAAGGGCTAATTTATGACCTTGGTGTCTAAGTTGTGCACTTGTTGTCTAAGTTGTGGAATTAGGGGCTTATTTATGATCTTGGTGTCTATGTTGTGGATTTGGTGTCTTAAGTTGTGGCCTTGGTGTCTAAGTTGTGGGCTTGGTGTCTAAGTTGTGGACTTGGTGTATAAGTTCAGGACTTGGTGTCTAATTTGTGGACTTGGTTTCTAAGTTGTGGACTGAGATGCTCATTTTTAACCTTAGAGTCTGCTTGGAGGACTTGGTGTCTAAGTTGTGGACTTGGTGTATATGTTGTGGACTTGGTGTATAAGTTGAGGACTTGGTGTCTAATTTGTGGACTTGGTTTCTAAGTTGTGGACTGAGATGCACTTTTATAACCTTAGTGACTGCTTGGAGGACTTGGTGTCTAACTTGTGGACTTGGTGTCTAAGTTGTGGAATTAGGGGCTAATTTATGACCTTGGTTTTTATGTTGTAGATTTGGTGTCTTAATTTGTGGACTTGGTGTCTAAGTTGTGGGCTTGGTGTCTAAGTTGTGGGCTTGGTGTTTAGGTTGTGGGCTTGGTGTCTAGGTTGTGGGCTTGGTGTCTAGGTTGTGGGCTTGGTGTCTAGGTTGTGGGCTTGGTTTCTAAGTTGTGGGTTTGGTGTCTAACTTGTGGCCTTGGTGTCTAAGTTGTGGGTTTGGTGTCTAAGTTGTGGGCTTGGTGTCTATGTTGTGGACTGAGATGCTCATTTATAACCTTAGTGTCTGCTTGGAGGACTTGTTGTATAAGTTGTGGACTTCGTATATAAGTTTTGGACTTGGTGTATAAGTTGAGGACTTGGTGTCTAATTTCTGGACTTGGTTTCTAAGTTGTGGACTGAGATGTGCTTTTATAACCTTAGTGTCTTCTTGGAGGACTTGGTGTCTAACTTGTGGAGTTGGTGTCTAAGTTGTGGACTGAGATGCTCATTTATAACCTTAGTGTCTGCTTGGAGGACTTGGTGTCTAAGTTGTGGACTTGGTGTATAAGTTGTGGACTTGGTGTATAAGTTGTGGACTTGGTGTATAAGTTGTGGACTTGGTGTATAAGTTGATGATTTGGTGTCTAATTTGTGGACTTGGTTTCTAAGTTGTGGACTGAGATGCGCTTTTATAACATTTGTGTCTGCTTGGAAAACTTGGTGTCTAATTTGTGGACTTGGTGTCTAAGTTGTGGAATTAGGGGCTAATTTATGATGTTGGTGTCTATGTTGTGGATTTGGTGTCTTAAGTTGTGGACTTAATGTCTAAGTTGTGGACTTCGTGTCTAAGTTGTGGGCTTGGTGTCTATGTTGTGGGCTTGGTGTCTAAGTTGTGGGCTTGGTGTCTAAGTTGTGGACTGAGATGCTCATTTACAACCTTAGTGTCTGCTTGGAGGATTTGTTGTATAAGTGTCCTGGGTTCAGCAGTAGCAGTCAGTTTTTCTCCTTCTTAGTAGCTGGTGCAGTGCTGTGTTTTTGACTTTCAGCCTGGGAACGGAGCTGATAACACTGATGTTTAGACTGATCAAGGACTTTGTGAGTCTCATGCTCTGCCAGGGAGGAGGAGAAGCCGGGAGGAAGCGGGGACAGGACACCTGACCCAAACTAGCCAAAGAGGTATTCCATACCACAGCACGTCATGCCCAGGAGGTAGAACGGAGAGTTCCGGGAAAGGCTGGATGACTGCGGGGTGGGGGTGAGGTACCGGTTGGTGAGCGGTTGTATTCTCTTCCTTGTTATTTCTTTTATCATTATTACTGTTAGTGGTAGCAGTAGTGATTTCTGTTATACCTTAGTTATTAAACTGTTCTTATCTCAACCCGTGGGAGTTGCTTTCTTTTGATTCTCCTCCCCGTCCCTCCAGGAGCGGAGGGAAGAAAGGAAAGGTGGGGGGGGAAGTGGACTGCGTGGTTCTGATTTACGGCCTGGGCTTAAACCACGACAGTTCTTTTTGGCACCCAACGTGGAGCTCGAAGGGTTGAGGTAACGACAGAACTGACCGAGGCACAATGCTGATTTATTGGCTCTCAAAGTTGTTTATCTTGATGTCACAGTTTCTGTATGCTGTAGCTTACTTAGAGCTGGTATTTGCTGTGTTAGTGTTTATTAAGTGTGGGCCTTGGGCTAAGGTTCTTGTTTCACTGTACTTTATGGTAATGGCTTGTAATATGGGGGGGCCCCGGCAGCAGGGTGGGATGGACGTGGCCGTGGACTTGTACCTGGCCGTCCCGCTGCTCTTCACTGTCCTGGCCCTCATCCTCGCGTCCGTCTTTGTGAGGCTGCGGGGAGCTGAGGGGGAGCGGCCCCGGGAGCCGGCGGCGGCCGAAGCAGCCTGGGAGAGGGGCCCCAGGGACCAAGCGGCGGCGGGAGCGGGGCCGGAGGCCGGGAAGGAGGCGGCTGCTGAGGAGGGGAAGCAGGCGGCTGCCGAGCAGCGGGAGGAGGCAGCGGAGGAGCCGAGCCCCACAGCCGAGCCCAGCCCCGCGGCGGCCAAGAGCATTCCCCAGCAGCCGTCCGCCGAGCCCCGTGAGCCTGATCCCCAGGAGGATGCAGGAGACCACGCAGCACTTTCCAGCAAGGCAGAGGAGGAAGATCCGGACTCAGAAAAACAGAAGCTGGTGGTGAGAGAGCCGGCAAGCATAGCAGCATCATTTGAGAGTTCTGAAGGTTTTGAATGGCCTTTGGGTACCCTTGGGACCTGCCTGCTGATTGTGATGGGGATCACCATGTTGGCACACACACAGAGTGTGTTTTACCCACGACCATTTTGTCTGATCCCGAGAGTTAAGCAGAGTCAGGTTTGGGTCTTGTCTGGGTTAAGACAATACAGGGGGACCGAGAGGTTTTCCCCAAGGCTGGACAGTCATGAGTGTCACGGTGTGTGGGACAGTATGGGTGAGTATCTAATCCACTGGGCCCCTCCAGTGCTTTGGAAGCGTCGGAGATGGAAGGCAGCTGTATGGAGTCCCCAATGACAAGTTGCAGAGACTGCTGCAGGGGAGGGTGAATTATTTTGAGCCTGATGGGCCCATGACACTTCAGGCCATCAGGGCAGAGATGCAACATAGAGATGGACTCATGATCGAGGGGTGGACTTTGCAATGGGCCTCTCCTGCTCTGAAAGACTGTTACAAGAGATGGAGCCCACCATCATGGACTGAATGGACTCAGCAGCTTTATAGGGATTGGTCCGTGCACTAAGATAAGAGTGCACTGAGATGAAAGTGATGCTATATTGAAAATGTGGGATCTGAGCATGACGTGAATGGTATGGAATAAGGGGTGGATACTGTCCTGAGTTCAGCAGTAGCAGTCAGTTTTTCTCCTTCTTAGTAGCTGGTGCAGTGCTGTGTTTTTGACTTTCAGCCTGGGAACGGAGCTGATAACACTGATGTTTAGACTGATCAAGGACTTTGTGAGTCTCATGCTCTGCCAGGGAGGAGGAGAAGCCGGGAGGAAGCGGGGACAGGACACCTGACCCAAACTAGCCAAAGAGGTATTCCATACCACAGCACGTCATGCCCAGGAGGTAGAACGGAGAGTTCCGGGAACAGCTGGATGACTGCGGGGTGGGGGTGAGGTACCGGTTGGTGAGCGGTTGTATTCTCTTCCTTGTTATTTCCTTTATCATTATTACTATTAGTGGTAGCAGTAGTGATTTCTGTTATACCTTAGTTATTAAACTGTTCTTATCTCAACCCGTGGGAGTTGCTTTCTTTTGATTCTCCTCCCCGTCCCTCCAGGAGCGGAGGGAAGAAAGGAAAGGTGGGGGGGGAAGTGGACTGCGTAGTTCTGATTTACGGCCTGGGCTTAAACCACGACAATAAGTTGTGGACATGGTGTATAAGTTGTGGACTTGGTGTATAAGTTCTGGACTTGGTGTATAAGTTGAGGACTTGGTGTCTAAGTTGTGGACTTGGTTTCTAAGTTGTTGACTGAGATGCGCTTTTATAACCTTAGTGTCTTCTTGGAGGACTTGTTGTCTAACTTGTAGACTTGGTGTCTAAGTTGTGGAATTAGGGGTTTAATTTATGACCTTGGTGTCCAAGCTGTGGACTTGGTGTCTAAGTTGTGGAATTAGGGGCTAATTTATGACCTTGGTGTCTATGTTGAGGATTTGGTGTCTTAAGTTGTGGACTTGGTGTCTAAGTTGTGGTCTTGGTGTCTAAGTTGTGGGCTTGGTGTCTAAGTTGTGGTCTTGGTGTCTAAGTTGTGGGCTTGTTGTCTAAGTTGTGGCCTTGGTGTCTAAGTTGTGGGCTTGGTGTCTACGTTGTGGGCTTGGTGTCTAAGCTGTGGGCTTGGTGTCTAAGTTGTGGGCTTGGTGTCTAAGTTGTGGGCTTGGTGTCTAAATTGTGGGCTTGGTGTCTAAGTTGTGGGCTTGGTGTCTAAGTTGTGGGCTTGGTGTCTAAGTTGTGGACTGAGATGCTCATTTATAACCTTAGTGTCTGCTTGGAGGATTTGTTGTATAAGTTGTGGACTTGGTGTATAAGTTGTGGACTTGGTGTCTAAGTTGTGGACTTGGTGTCTAAGTTGTGGACTTGGTGTATAAGTTGAGGACTTGGTGTCTAATTTGTGGACTTGCTTTCTAAGTTGTGGACTGAGATGCGCTTTTATAACCTTAGTGTCTTCTTGGAGGACTTGTTGTCTAACTTGTAGACTTGGTGTCTAAGTTGTGGAATTAGGGGTTTATTTTATGACCTTGGAGTCTATGTTGTGGATTTGGTGTCTAAGTTGTGGAATTAGGGGCTAATTTATGACCTTGGTGTCTATGTTGTGGATTTGGTGTCTTAAGTTGTTGACTTGGTGTCTAAGTTTTGGGCTTGGTGTCTAAGTTGTGGACTGAGATGCTCATTTTTAACCTTAGAGTCTGCTTGGAGGACTTGGTGTCTAAGTTGTGGACTTGGTGTATATGTTGTGGACTTGGTGTATAAGTTGAGGACTTGGTGTCTAATTTGTGGACTAGGTTTCTAAGTTGTGGACTGAGATGCACTTTTATAACCTTAGTGACTGCTTGGAGGACTTGGTGTCTAACTTGTGGAGTTGGTGTCTAAGTTGTGGAATTAGGGGCTAATTTATGACCTTGGTTTTTATGTTGTGGATTTGGTGTCTTAATTTGTGGACTTGGTGTCTAAGTTGTGGGCTTGGTGTCTAAGTTGTGGGCTTGGTGTTTAGGTTGTGGGCTTGGTGTCTAGGTTGTGGGCTTGGTGTCTAGGTTGTGGGCTTGGTGTCTAAGTTGTGGGCTTGGTGTCTAAGTTGTGGGCTTGGTGTCTAGGTTGTGACCTTGGTGTCTAAGTTGTGGGTTTGGTGTCTAAGTTGTGGGCTTGGTGTCTATGTTGTGGACTGAGATGCTCATTTATAACCTTAGTGTCTGCTTGGAGGACTTGTTGTATAAGTTGTGGACTTCTTATATAAGTTGTGGACTTGGTGTATAAGTTGAGGACTTGGTGTCTAATTTGTGGACTTGGTTTCTAAGTTGTGGACTGAGATGTGCTTTTATAACCTTAGTGTCTTCTTGGAGGACTTGGTGTCTAACTTGTGGAGTTGGTGTCTAAGTTGTCGAATTATGGGCTAATTTATGACCTTGGTGTCTATGTTGTGGACTTGGTGTCTTAAGTTGTGGACTTGGTGTCTACGTTGTGGACTTGGTGTCTAAGTTTTGGACTGAGATGCTCATTTATAACCTTAGTGTCTGTTTGGAGGACTTGGTGTCTAAGTTGTGGACTTGGTGTATAAGTTGTGGACTTGGTGTATAAGTTGTGGACTTGGTGTGTAAGTTGATGATTTGGTGTCTAATTTGTGGACTTGGTTTCTAAGTTGTGGACTGAGATGCGCTTTTATAACATTTGTGTCTGCTTGGAAAACTTGGTGTCTAAGTTGTGGACTTGGTGTCTAAGTTGTGGAATTAGGGGTTAATTTATGATGTTGGTGTCTATGTTGTGGATTTGGTGTCTTAAGTTGTGGACTTAATGTCTAAGTTGTGGACTTCGTGTCTAAGTTGTGGGCTTGGTGTCAGAGTTTTGGGTTTGTTGTCTAAGTTGTGGGCTTGGTATCTAAGTGGTGGACTGAGATGCTCATTTATAACCTTAGTGTCTGCTTGGAGGACTTTGTGTCTAAGTTGTGGGCTTGTTGTCTAAGTTGTGGGCTTGTTGTCTAAATTGTGGGCTTTGTGTGTAAGTTGTGGGTTTCCTGTCTAAGTAGTGGACTTGGTTTCCAAGTTGTGGGCATGTTGTCTAAGTTGTGGTCTTGGTGTCTAAGTTGTGGGCTTGGTGTCTAAGTTGTGGGCTTGGTGTCTAAGTTGTGGGCTTGGTGTCTAAGTTGTGGGCTTGGTGTCTAAGTTGTGGGCTTGGTGTCTAAGTTGTGGGCTTGGTGTCTAAGTTGTGGGCTTGGTGTGTAAGTTTTGGGCTTGGTGTCTAAGTTGTGGACTTGGTGTGTAAGTTGTGGACTTGGAGTATAAGTTGAGGACTTGGTGTCTAATTTGTGGACTAGGATTCTAAGTTGTGGACTGAGATGCGCTTTTATAACCTTAGTGTCTGCTTGGAGGACTTGGTGTCTAACTTGTGGACTTGGTGTCTACGTTGTGGAATTAGGGGCTAATTTATGATCTTGGTGTCTAGGTTGTGCCCTTGTTGTCAAAGATGTGGAATTAGGGGCTAATTTATGATCCTGGTGTCTATGTTGTGGATTTGGTGTCTTAAGTTGTGAATTTGGTGTCTGAGTTGTGGGCTTGGTGTCTAATTTGTGGGCTTGGTGTTTAGGTTGTGCGCTTGTTGTCTAGGTTGTGGGCTTGGTGTCTAATTTGTGGGCTTGGTTTCTAGGTTGTGGCCTTGGTGTCTAAGTTGTGGGCTTGGTGTCTAGGTTGTGGCCTTGGTGTCTATGTTGTGGACTGAGATGCTCATTTATAACCTTAGTGTCTGCTTGGAAGACTTGGTGTCTAAGTTGTGGGCTTGGTGTCTAAGTTGTGGAATTAGGGGCTAATTTATGACCTTGGTGTCTATGTTGTGGACTTGGTGTCTTAAGTTGTGGACTTGGTGTCTACGTTGTGGATTTGGTGTCTAAGTTGTGGACTGAGATGCTCATTTATAACCTTAGTGTCTGCTTGGAAGACTTGGTGTCTAAGTTGTGGACTTGATGTATAAGTTGTGGACTTGGTGTATAAGTTGATGATTTGGTGTCTAATTTGTGGACTTCGTTTCTAAGTTGTGGACTGAGATGCGCTTTTATAACCTTAGTGTCTGCTTGGAGGACTTGGTGTCTACCTTGTGCACTTGTTGTCTAAGTTGTGGAATTAGGGGCTAATTTATGATGTTGGTGTCATGTTGTGGATTTGGTGTCTTAATTTGTGGACTTGTTGTCTAAGTTGTGGAATTAGGGGCTAATTTATGACCTTGGTGTCTAAATTGTAAACTTGGTGTCTAAGTTGTGGAATTAGGGGCTAATTTATGACCTTGGTGTCTATGTTGTGTATTTGGTGTCTTAAGTTGTGGACTTCATGTCTAAGTTGTGGACTTCGTGTCTAAGTTGGGGGATTGGTGTCTAGGTTGTGGGCTTGGTGTTTAGGTTGTGGGCTTGGTGTCTAGGTTGTGGCCTTGGTGTCTAAATTGTGGCCTTGGTGTCTAAGTTGTGGGCTTGGTGTCTAAGTTGTGGGCTTGGTGTCTAATCTGTAGACTTGGTGACAAATTTGTGGGCTTGTTGTCTAAGTTGTTGGCTTGGTGTCTAATTTGTGGGCTTGGTCTCTACGTTGTGGACTGAGATGCTCATTTATAACCTTAGTGTCTGCTTTAAGGACTCGGTATCTAAGTTGTCGTCTTGGTGTCTAACTTGTGGAATTAAGGGCTAATTTATGACCTTGGTGTCTATGTTGTGGATTTGGTGTCTTAAGTTTTGGACTTAATGTCTAAGTTGTGGGCTTGGTGTCTAAGTTGTGGGCTTGGTGTCTAAGTTGTGGGCTTGGTGTCTATGTTGTGTTCTTGGTGTCTAAGTTGTGGCCTTGCTGTCTAAGTTGTGGGCTTGGTGTCAGAGTTTTGGGCTTGTTGTCTAAGTTGTGGGCTTGGTATCTAAGTTGTGGACTGAGATGCTCATTTATAACCTTAGTGTCTGCTTGGAGGACTTTGTGTCTAAGTTGTGGGCTTGTTGTCTAAGTTGTGGGCTTGTTGTCTAAATTGTGGGCTTTGTGTGTAAGTTGTGGGTTTCCTGTCTAAGTAGTGGACTTGGTTTCCAAGTTGTGGGCATGTTGTCTAAGTTGTGGTCTTGGTGTCTTAAGTTGTGGACTTGGTGTCTAAGTTGTGGGCTTGGTGTCTAAGTTGTGGGCTTGGTTTCTAAGTAGTGGGCTTGGTGTCTAAGTTGTGGGCTTGTTGTCTAAATTGTGGGCTTGGTGTCTAAGTTGTGGGCTTGGTGTCTAAATTGTGGGCTTGGTTTCTAAGTTGTGGCCTTGGTGTCTTAAGTTGTGGTCTTGGTGTCTAAGTTGTGTTCTTGTTGTCTAAATTGTGGCCTTGGTGTATAAGTTGTGGGCTTGGTGTATAAGTTGTGGGCTTGGTGTCTAAGTTGTGGGCTTGGTGTCTAAGTTGTGGGCTTGTTGTCTAAATTGTGGGCTTGGTGTCTAAGTAGTGGGCTTGGTGTCTACGTAGTGGGCTTGTTGTCTAAGTTGTGGGCTTGATGTCTAAATTGTGGGCTTGGTGTCTAAGTTGTGGGCTTGGTGTCTAAATTGTGGGCTTGGTGTCTAAGTTGTGGGCTTGGTGTCATAGTTGTCGTCTTGGTGTCTAAGTTGTGGACTGAGATGCTCATTTATAACCTTAGTGTCTGCTTGGAGGATTTGTTGTATGAGTTGTGGACTTGGTGTATAAGTTCTGGACTTGGTGTATAAGTTGAGGACTTGGTGTCTAATTCGTGGACTTGGTTTGTAAGTTGTGGACTGAGATGCGCTTTTATAACCTTAGTGTCTTCTTGGAGGACTTGTTGTCTAACTTGTAGACTTGGTGTCTGAGTTGTGGAATTAGTGGTTTAATTTATGACCTTAGTGTCTCTGTTGTGGATTTGGTGTCTAAGTTGTAGAATTAGGGGCTAATTTATGACCTTGGTGTCTAAGTTGTGGATTTGGTGTCTTAAGTTGTGGACTTGGTGTCTAAGTTGTGGACTGAGATGTTCATTTATAACCTTAGAGTCTGCTTGGAGGACTTGGTGTCTAAGTTGTGGACTTGGTGTATATGTTTTGGACTTGGTGTATAAGTGGAGGACTTGGTGTCTAATTTGTGGACTAGGTTTCTAAGTTGTGGACTGAGATGTGCTTTTATAACCTTAGTGACTGCTTGGAGGACTTGGTGTCTAAGTTGTGGACTTGGTGTCTAAGTTGTGGAATTAAGGGCTAATTTATGACCTTGGTGTCTAAGTTGTGCACTTGTTGTCTAAGTTGTGGAATTAGGGGCTAATTTATGATCTTGATGTCTATGTTCTGGATTTGGTGTCTTAAGTTGTGGACTTGGTGTCTAAGTTTTGGGCTTGGTGTCTAAGTTGTGGGCTTGGTGTCTTGGTTGTGGCCTTGGTGTCTAAGTTGTGGCCTTGGTGTCTAAGTTTTGGGCTTGGTGTCTAAGTTTTGGGCTTGGTGTCTAAGTTTTGGGCTTGGTGTCTTAGTTGTGGACTTGGTGTATAAGTTGAGGACTTGGTGTCTAATTTGTGGACTAGGTTTCTAAGTTGTGGACTGAGATGTGCTTTTATAACCTTAGTATCTGCTTGGAAATGTTGTAGTCTAAGTTGTGGACTTGGTGTCTAAGTTGTGGAATTAAGGGCTAATTTATGACCTTGGTGTCTATGTTGTGGATTTGGTGTCTTAAGTTGTGGACTTGGTGTCTAAGTTGTGGACTTGTTGTCTAAGGTGTGTGCTTGGTGTCTATGTTGTGTTCTTGTTGTCGAAGTTGTGGGCTTGGTGTCTAAGTTGTGGTATTGGTGTGTAAGTTGTGGGCTTGGTGTCTAAGTTGTGGCCTTGGTGTCTAAGTTGTGGGCTTGATGTCTCAGCTGTGGACTGAGATGGTCATTTATAACCTTAGTGTTTTGTTATAGGACTTGGTGTCTAAGTTGTGGACTTGGTGTCTAAGTTGTGGACTTGGTGTATAAGTTGAGGACTTGGTGTCTAATTTGTGGACAAGGTTTCTAAGTTGTGGACTGAGATGCAATTTTATAACCTTAGTGTCTGCTTGGAGGACTTGGTGTCTAAGTTGTGTACTTGGTGTCTAAGTTGTGGCATTAGGGGATAATTTATGACCTTGGTGTCTAAGTTGTGTACTTGTCGTCTAAGTTGTGGAATTAGGGGCTAATTTATGATCTTGGTGTCTAGGTTGTGGATTTGGTGTCTTAAGTTGTGGGCTTGGTGTCTAAGTTGTGGGCTTGGTGTCTAAGTTGTGGGCTTGGTGTCTAAGTTGTGGGCTTGGTGTCTAAGTTGTGGACTGAGATGCTCATTTATAACCTTAGTGTCTGCTTGGATGACTTGGTGTCTAACTTGTGGACTTGGTGTCTAAGTTGTGGAATTAACGGCTAATTTATGACCTTGGTGTCTAAGTTGTGCACTTGTTGTCTAAGTTGTGGAATTAGGGGCTAATTTATGATCTTGGTGTCTATGTTGTGGATTTGGTGTCTTAAGTTGTGGACTTGGTGTCTAAGTTGTGGCCTTAGTGTCTAAGTTGTGGCCTTGGTGTCTAAGTTTTATGCTTGGTGTCTAAGTTGAGGGCTTGGTGTCTAAGTTGAGGGCTTGGTGTCTAAGTTGTGGACTTGGTGTATAAGTTGAGGACTTGGTGTCTAATTTGTGGACTTCGTTTCTAAGTTGTGGACTGAGATGCTCATTTATAACCTTATTGTCTGCTTGGAAGACTTGGTGTCTAAGTTGTGGACTTGGTGTCTAAGTTGTGGACTTGGTGTATAAGTTGAGGAGTTGGTGTCTAATTTGTGGACTTGGTTTCTAATTTCTGGACTGAGATGCGCTTTTATAACTTTCGTGTCTGCTTGGAGGACTTGGTGTCTAAGTTGTGGAATTAGGGGCTAATATATGACCTTGGTTTCCAAATTGTGTACGTGGTGTCTAAATTGTGGAATTAGGGGCTAATTTATAACCTTGGTGTCTATGTTGTGGATTTGGTGTCTTAAGTTGTGGGCTTGGTGTCTAAGTTGTGGGCTTGGTGTCTAAGTTGTGGCCTTGGTGTCTAAGTTGTGGCCTTGGTGTCTAGGTTGTGTGCTTGGTGTCTATGTTGTGGACTTCGTGTCTAAGTTGTGGCCTTGGTGTTTAAGTTGTGGGCTTGGTGTCTAAGTTGTGGGCTTGGTGTCTAAGTTGTGGGCTTGGTGTCTAAGTTGTGGACTTGGTGTCTCAGTTGTGGACTTGGTGTCCAAGTTGTGGACTTGGTGTCTAAGTTGTGGACTTGGTTTCTAATTTGTGGACTAGGTTTCTAAGTTGTGGACTGAGATGCGCTTTTATAACCTTAGTGTGTGCTTGGAGGACTTGGTGTCTAAGTTGTGGACTTGGTGTCTAAGTTGTGGAATTAGGGGCTAATATATGATCTTGGTGTCTATGTTGTGGATTTGGTGTCTTAAGTTGTGGGCTTGGTGTCTAAGTTGTGGGCTTGGTGTCTAAATTGTGGGCTTGGTGTCTAAGTTGTGGGCTTGGTGTCTAAGTTGTGGGCTTGGTGTCTAAGTTGTGGACTTGGTATCTAATTTGTGGACTAGGTTTCTAAGTTGTGGACTGAGATGCGCTTTTATAATCTTAGTGTCTGCTTGGAGGACTTGGTGTCTAACTTGTGGACTTGTTTTCTAAGTTGTGGAATTAAGGGCTAATTTATGACCTTGGTGTCTAAGTTGTGCACTTGTTGTCTAAGTTGTGGAATTAGGGGCTAATTTATGATTTTGATGTCTGTCGTGGTTTAAGCCCAGGCCGTAAATCAGAACCACCAAGTCCACTTCCCCCCCCCACCTTTCTTCCCTCCGCTCCTGGAGGGACAGGGAGGAGAATCAAAAGAATGCAACTCCCACGGGTTGAGATAAGAACAATTTAATAACTAAGGTATAACACAAACCACTACTGCTACCACTAATAGTAATAATGATAAAGGAAATAACAAGCAAGGGAATACAACCGCTCACCAACCGGTACCTCACCCCCACCCTGCCATGATCCAGCCCTTCCGGGAACTCTCCATTCTACATCCTGGGCATGACGTGCTGTGGTATGGAATACCTCTTTGGCTAGTTTGGGTCAGGTGTTTCGTCCCTGCTTCCTCCTGGCTTCTCCTCCTCCCTCGCAGAGCATGAGACTCACAAAGTCCTTGGTCAGGGTAAGCATTCTGACCAGCAACTGAAAACATCAGCTTTATCAGTATCATTCCCAGGCCAAAAGTCAAAACACAGCACTGCACCAGTAGAAAAAATGACTGCTACTGCTAAACCAGGACAGTATCCACCCCTTATTCCATACCATTCACGTCATGCTCAGATCCCACATTTTCAATATACCCTTACTCTCATCTCAGTGCACTGGTATCTTAGTGCACAGACCAATCCCTATAAAGCTGCTGAGTCCATTCGGTCCATGATGGTGGGCTCCATCTCTTGTAACAGTCTTTCAGAGCAGGAGAGGCCCATTGCAAAGTCCACCCCTCGATCATGAGTCCATCTCTATGTTGCATCTCTGCCCTGATGGCCTGAAGTGCCATGGGCCCATCAGGCTCAAAATAATCCACCATCCCCTGCAGCAGTCTCTGCAACTTCTCGGGGACTCCACACAGCTGCCTTCCATCTCCGACGCTTCCAAAGCACTGGAGGGGCCCAGTGGATTAGATACTCGCCCATGCTGTCCCACACACCGTGACACTCATGACTGTCCAGCCTTGGGGAAAACCTCTCGGTCCCCCTGTATTGTCTAAACCCAGACAAGACCCAGACCTGACTCTGCTTAACTCTCGGGATCAGACAAAATGGCCGTGGGTAAAACACACTCTGTGTGTGTGCCAACATGGTGATCCCCATCACAATCAGCAGGCAGGTCCCAAGGGTACCCAAAGGCCATTCAAAACCTTCAAAACTCTCAAATGATGCTGCTGTACTTGTCACTGGGGCTGGTGTAGCTGTTGTGCTTGAAGGCTTTCTCACCACCAGCTTCTCTTTTTCCGAGTCCAGATCTTCCTCCTCTGCCTTGCTGGAAAGTGCTGCGGGGTCTCCTGCATCCTCCTGGGGCTTGGGCTCACGGGGCTCGGCAGACGGCTGCTGGGGAATCCTCTCGGCTGCCGCGGGGCTGGGCTCGGCCATGGGGCTTGGCTCCTCCGCCGCCTCCTCCCGCTGCTCAGCTGCTGCCTCCTTCCCCTCCTCGGCAGCCGCCTCCTTCCCGGCCTCCGGCCCCGCTCCCGCCGCCGCTTGGTCCCCGGGGCCGCTCTCCCGGGCCGCTTCGGCCGCCGCCTGCTCCCGGGGCCACTCCCCCTCGGCTCCCCGCAGCCTCACAAAGACGGAGGCGAGGACGAGGGCCAGGACAGTGAAGAGCAGCGGGACGGCCAGGTACAAGTCCACGGCCACGTCCATCCCGCCCTGCTGCCGGAGCCCCCCCGTATCGCAAGCCATTACCATAAAGTACAGTGAAACAAGAACCTTAGCCCAAGGCCCACACTTGATAAACACTAACACAGCAAATACCGGCTCCAAGCAATCTAAGACATACAGAAACTGTGGTATCAAAAAGAACAACTTTGAGAGCCCATAAATCAGCATTGTGCCTCAGTCAGATCTGTTGTTATCTCAACCCTTCGCGCCCCACGTTGGGCGCCAAAAAAGAACTGTCGTGGTTTAAGCCCAGGCCGTAAATCAGAACCACGAAGTCCACTTCCCCCCCCCCACCTTTCTTCCCTCCGCTCCTGGAGGGACAGGGAGGAGAATCAAAAGAATGCAACTCCCACGGGTTGAGATAAGAACAATTTAATAACTAAGGTATAACACAAACCACTACTGCTACCACTAATAGTAATAATGATAAAGGAAATAACAAGCAAGAGAATACAACCGCTCACCAACCGGTACCTCACCCCCACCCTGCCATGATCCAGCCCTTCCGGGAACTCTCCATTCTACATCCTGGGCATGACGTGCTGTGGTATGGAATACCTCTTTGGCTAGTTTGGGTCAGGTGTTTCGTCCCTGCTTCCTCCTGGCTTCTCCTCCTCCCTGGCAGAGCATGAGACTCACAAAGTCCTTGGTCAGGGTAAACATTCTGACCAGCAACTGAAAACATCAGCTTTATCAGTATCATTCCCAGGCCAAAAGTCAAAACACAGCACTGCACCAGTAGAAAAAATGACTGCTACTGCTAAACCAGGACAATGTCTAATTTGTGGATTTGGTGTCTTAAGTTGTGGACTTGGTGCCTAAGTTGTGGGCTTGGTGTCTAAGTTGTGTGCTTGGTGTCTAGGTTGTGGGCTTGATGTCTAAGTTGTGGCCTTGGTGTCTAAGTTGTGGGCTTGGTGTCTAAGTTGTGGGCTTGGTGTCTAAGTTGTGGACTGAGATGCTCATTTATAACCTTAGTGTCTGCTTGGAGGACTTGGTGTCTAACTTGTGGACTTGGGGTATAAGTTGTGGAGTTGGTGTATAAGTTGAGGACTTGGTGTCTAATTTGTGGAGTAGGTTTCTAAGTTGTGGACTGAGATGCGCTTTTATAACCTTAGTGTCTGCTTGGAGGACTTGGTGTCTAACTTGTGGACTTGGTGTCTAAGTTGTGGAATTAGGGGCTAATTTATGACCTTGGTTTCCAAGTTGTGGACTTGGTGTCTAAGTTGTGGAATTAGGGGCTAATTTATGACCTTGGTGTCTTTGTTGTGGATTTGGTGTCTTAAGTTGTGGTCTTGGTGTCTAGGTTGTGGGCTTGGTGTCTAAGTTGTGGGCTTGGTGTCTAAGTTGTGGACTGAGATGCTCATTTATAACCTTAGTGTCTGCTTGGAGGACTTGGTGTCTAAGTTGTGGACTTGGTATCTAATTTGTGGACTTGGTGTATAAGTTCTGGACTTGGTGTATAAGTTGAGGACTTGGTGTTTAAGTTGTGGACTTGGTGTATAAGTTGAGGACTTGGTGTCTAATTTGTGGACTAGGTTTCTCAGTTGTGGACTGAGTTGTGCTTTTATAACCTTAGTGTCTGCTTGGAGGACTTGTTGTCTAACTTGTGGACTTGGTGTCTAAGTTGTGGAATTAGGGGCTAATTTATGACCTTGGTTTCCAAGTTGTGTACGTGGTGTCTAAGTTGTGGAATTAGGGGTTAATTTATAACCTTGGTGTCTCTGTTGTGGATTTGGTGTCTTAAGTTGTGGACTTGGTGCCTAAGTTGTGGCCTTGGTGTCTAAGTTGTGGCCTTGGTGTCTAAGTTGTGGGCTTGGTGTCTAAGTTGTGGGCTTGGTGTCTAAGTTGTGGACTGAGATGCTCATTTATAACCTTAGTGTCTGCTTGGAGGACTTGGTGTCTAACTTGTGGACTTGGGGTATAAGTTGTGGAGTTGGTGTATAAGTTGAGGACTTGGTGTCTAATTTGTGGAGTAGGTTTCTAAGTTGTGGACTGAGATGCGCTTTTATAACCTTAGTGTCTGCTTGGAGGACTTGGTGTCTAACTTGTGGACTTGGTGTCTAAGTTGTGGAATTAGGGGCTAATTTATGACCTTGGTTTCCAAGTTGTGGACTTGGTGTCTAAGTTGTGGAATTAGGGGCTAATTTATGACCTTGGTGTCTTTGTTGTGGATTTGGTGTCTTAAGTTGTGGTCTTGGTGTCTAGGTTGTGGGCTTGGTGTCTAAGTTGTGGGCTTGGTGTCTAAGTTGTGGACTGAGATGCTCATTTATAACCTTAGTGTCTGCTTGGAGGACTTGGTGTCTAAGTTGTGGACTTGGTATCTAATTTGTGGACTTGGTGTATAAGTTCTGGACTTGGTGTATAAGTTGAGGACTTGGTGTTTAAGTTGTGGACTTGGTGTATAAGTTGAGGACTTGGTGTCTAATTTGTGGACTAGGTTTCTCAGTTGTGGACTGAGTTGTGCTTTTATAACCTTAGTGTCTGCTTGGAGGACTTGTTGTCTAACTTGTGGACTTGGTGTCTAAGTTGTGGAATTAGGGGCTAATTTATGACCTTGGTGTCTAAGTTGTGGACTTGGTGTCTAAGTTGTGGAATTAGGGGCGAATTTATGATCTTGGTGTCTATGTTGTGGATTTGGTGTCTTAAGTTGTGGCCTTGGTGTCTAAGTTGTGGGCTTGGTGTGTAAGTTCTGGGCTTGGTGTCTAAGTTGTGGGCTTAGTGTCTAAGTTGTGGGCATGGTGTCTAAGTTGTGGGCTTGGTGTGTGAGTTGTGGGTTTGCTGTCTAATTTGTGGCCTTGGTGTCTAAGTTGTGGGCTTGGTGTCTAAGCTGTGGACTTGGTGTCTAAGTTGTGGCCTTGGTGTCTAAGTTGTGGGCTTGGTGTCTAAGTTGTGGACTTGGTGTATAAGTTCAGGACTTGGTGTCTAATTTGTGGACTTGGTTTCTAAGTTGTGGACTGAGATGCTCATTTATAACCTTATTGTCTGCTTGGAGGACTTGGTGTCTAAGTTGTGGACTTGGTGTCTAAGTTGTGGACTTGGTGTATAAGTTGAGGACTTGGTGTCTAATTTGTGGACTTGGTTTCTAAGTTGTGCACTGAGATGCGCTTTTATAACTTTAGTGTCTGCTTGGAGGACTTGGTGTCTAAGTTGTGGAATTAGGGGCTAATTTATGACATTGGTTTCCAAGTTGTGTACGTGGTGTCTAAGTTGTGGAATTAGGGGCTAATTTATGATCTTGATGTCTCTGTTGTGGATTTGGTGTCTTAAGTTGTGGACTTGGTGCCTAAGTTGTGGGCTTGGTGACTAAGTTGTGTGCTTGGTGTCTAGGTTGTGGCCTTGATGTCTAAGTTGTGGCCTTGCTGTCTAAGTTGTGGCCTTGGTGTCTAAGTTGAGGACTTGGTGTCTAATTTGTGGTCTTGGTTTCTACGTTGTGGACTGAGATGCTCATTTATAACCTTATTGTCTGCTTGGAGGACTTGGTGTCTAAGTTGTGGACTTGGTGTCTAAGTTGTGGACTTGGTGTATAAGTTGAGGACTTGGTGTCTAATTTGTGGACTTGGTTTCTAAATTGTGGACTGAGATGCGCCTTTATAACTTTAGTGTCTGCTTGGAGGACTTGGTGTTTAACTTGTGGAATTAGGGGCTAATTTATGACCTTAGTTTCCAAGTTGTGTACGCGGTGTCTAAATTGTGGAATTAGGGGCTAATTTATAACCTTGGTGTCTATATTGTGGATTTGGTGTCTTAAGTTGTGGGCTTGGTGTCTAAGTTGTGGGCTTGGTGTCTAAGTTGTGGCCTTGGTGTCTAGGTTGTGGGCTTGGTGTCTAGGTTGTGGCCTTGGTGTCTAAGTTGTGGGATTGGTGTCTAAATTGTGGGCTTGGTGTCTAAGTTGTGGGCTTGGTGTCTAAGTTGTGGGCTTGGTGTCTAAGTTGTGGGCTTGGTGTCTAAGTTGTGGGCTTGGTGTCTAAGTTGTGGACTTGGTATCTAATTTGTGGACTAGGTTTCGAAGTTTTGAACTGAGATGCGCTTTTATAATCTTAGTGTCTGCTTGGAGGACTTGGTGTCTAACTTGTGGACTTGGTGTCTAAGTTGTGGAATTAAGGGCTAATTTATGACCTTGGTGTCTAAGTTGTGCACTTTTTGTCTAAGTTGTGGAATTAGGGGCTAATTTATGATTTTGATGTCTAATCTGAGGATTTGGTGTCTTACGTTGTGGACTTGGTGCCTAAGTTGTGGGCTTGGTGTCTGAGTTGTGTGCTTGGTGTCTAGGTTGTGGGCTTGATGCCTAAGTTGTGGCCTTGGTGTCTAAGTTGTGGGCTTGGTGTCTAAGTTGTGGACTGAGATGCTCATTTATAACCTTAGTGTCTGCTTGGAGGACTTGGTGTCTAAGTTGTGGACTTGGTATCTAATTTGTGGACTTGGTGTATAAGTTCTGGACTTGGTGTCTAAGTTGAGGACTTGGTGTATATGTTGTGGACTTGGTGTATAAGTTGAGGACTTGGTGTCTAATTCGTGGACTTGGTTTGTAAGTTGTGGACTGATATGCGCTTTTATAACCTTAGTGTCTTCTTGGAGGACTTGTTGTCTAACTTGTAGACTTGGTGTCTAAGTTGTGGAATTAGTGGTTTAATTTATGACCTTAGTGTCTCTGTTGTGGATTTGGTGTCTAAGTTGTAGAATTAGGGGCTAATTTATGACCTTGGTGTCTAAGTTGTGGATTTGGTGTCTTAAGTTGTGGACTTGGTGTCTAAGTTGTGGCCTTAGTGTCTAAGTTGTGGCCTTGGTGTCTAAGTTTTATGCTTGGTGTCTAAGTTGAGGGCTTGGTGTCTAAGTTGTGGACTTGGTGTATAAGTTGAGGACTTGGTGTCTAATTTGTGGACTTCGTTTCTAAGTTGTGAACTGAGATGCTCATTTATAACCTTATTGTCTGCTTGGAAGACTTGGTGTCTAAGTTGTGGACTTGGTGTATATGTTGTGGACTTGGTGTATAAGTGGAGGACTTGGTGTCTAATTTGTGGACTAGGTTTCTAAGTTGTGGACTGAGATGTGCCTTTATAACCTTAGTGACTGCTTGGAGGACTTGGTGCCTAACTTGTGGACTTGGTGTCTAAGTTGTGGAATTAGGGGCTATTTTATGACCTTGGTGTCTAAGTTGTGCACTTGTTGTCTAAGTTGTGGAATTAGGGGCTAATTTATGATCTTGGGTTTTATGTTGTGGATTTGGTGTCTTAGTTTGTGGCCTTAGTGTCTAAGTTGTAGGCTTGGTGTCTAAGTTGTGGGCTTGGTGTTTAGGTTGTGGGCTTGGTGTCTAGGTTGTGGGCTTGGTGTATAAGTTGTGGCCTTGGTGTCTAGGTTGTGGCCTTGGTGTCTAAGTTGTGGGCTTGGTGTCTATGTTGTGGACTGAGAGGCTCATTTATAACCTTAGTGTCTGCTTGGAGGAATTGTTGTATAAGTTGTGGACTTGGTGTATAAGTTGAGGACTTGGTGTCTAATTTCTGGACTTGGTTTCTAAGTTGTGGACTGAGATGCGCTTTTATAACCTTAGTGTCTTCTTGGAGGACTTGGTGTCTAAGTTGTGGACTTGGTGTCTAAGTTGTGGAATTAAGGGTTATTTATGACCTTGGTGTCTAGGTGGTGGATTTGGTGTCTTAAGTTGTGGACTTGGTGTCTAGGTTTTGGACTTGGTATCTAAGTTGTGGGCTTGGTGTCTAAGTTGTGGGCTTGTTGTCTAAGTTGTGGAATTAGGGGCTAATTTATGACCTTGGTGTCTATGTTGTGGATTTGGTGTCTATAGTTGTGGAATTTGAGGATTATTTATGACCTTAGTGTCTCCTTGGAGGACTTGATGTCTATGTTGTAGACTTTGTGTCTAATTTGTGGACTTGGTGTTTAGTTGTGGACTGAGATGCTCATTTATAACCTTAGTGTCTGCTTGGGGGACTTGGTGTCTAACTTTTGGACTTGGTGTCTAAGTTGTGAAATTAAGGGCTAATTTATGACTTTAGTGTCTATGTTGGAAATTTGGTGCCTTAAATTGTGGACTTGGTGTCTAAGTTGTGGGATTGGTGTCTAAATTGTGGCCTTGGTGTCTAAGTTGTGGCCTTGGTGTCTAGGTTGTGGCCTTGGTGTCTAAGTTGTGGCCTTGGTGTCTATGTTGTGGCCTTGGTGACTAAGTTGTGGCCTTGGTGTCTAAGTTGTGGGCTTGGTGTCTAAGTTGTGGACTTGGTGTCTAAGTTGTGGGCTTGGTCTCTAAGTTGTGGGCTTGGTGTATAAGTTGTGGACTTGGTGTACAAGTTTTGTGCTTGGTGTCTAAGTTGTGGACTTGGTGTCTAAGTTGTGGAATTAAGGGCTAATTTATGACCTTGGTGTCTAAGTTGTGCACTTGTTGTCTAAGTTGTGGAATTAGGGGCTAATTTATGATCTTGATGTCTATGTTCTGGATTTGGTGTCTTAAGTTGTGGACTTGGTGTCTAAGTTGTGGGCTTGGTGTCTAAGTTGTGGGCTTGGTGTCTTGGTTGTGGCCTTGGTGTCTAAGTTGTGGCCTTGGTGTCTAAGTTGTGGCCTTGGTGTCTAAGTTGTGGCCTTGCTGTCTAAGTTTTGGGCTTGGTGTCTAAGTTTTGGGCTTGGTGTCTAAGTTTTGGGCTTGGTGTCTAAGTTTTGGGCTTGGTGTCTAAGTTGTGGACTTGCTGTATAAGTTGAGGACTTGGTGTCTAATTTGTGGACTAGGTTTCTAAGTTGTGGACTGAGATGTGCTTTTATAACCTTAGTATCTGCTTGGAAATCTTGTAGTCTAAGTTGTGGACTTGGTGTCTAAGTTGTGGAATTAAGGGCTAATTTATGACCTTGGTGTCTATGTTGTGGATTTGGTGTCTTAAGTTGTGGACTTGGTGTCTAAGTTGTGGACTTGTTGTCTAAGGTGTGGGCTTGGTGTCTATGTTGTGTTCTTGTTGTCGAAGTTGTGGGCTTGGTGTCTAAGTTGTGGTATTTGTGTGTAAGTTGTGGGCTTGGTGTCTAAGTTGTGGGCTTGGTGTCTAAGTTGTGGGCTTGGTGTCTAAGTTGTGGGCTTGGTGTCTAAGTTGTGGGCTTGGTGTCTAAGTTGTGGACTTGGTATCTAATTTGTGGACTAGGTTTCGAAGTTTTGAACTGAGATGCGCTTTTATAATCTTAGTGTCTGCTTGGAGGACTTGGTGTCTAACTTGTGGACTTGGTGTCTAAGTTGTGGAATTAAGGGCTAATTTATGACCTTGGTGTCTAAGTTGTGCACTTTTTGTCTAAGTTGTGGAATTAGGGGCTAATTTATGATTTTGATGTCTAATCTGAGGATTTGGTGTCTTACGTTGTGGACTTGGTGCCTAAGTTGTGGGCTTGGTGTCTGAGTTGTGTGCTTGGTGTCTAGGTTGTGGGCTTGATGCCTAAGTTGTGGCCTTGGTGTCTAAGTTGTGGGCTTGGTGTCTAAGTTGTGGACTGAGATGCTCATTTATAACCTTAGTGTCTGCTTGGAGGACTTGGTGTCTAAGTTGTGGACTTGGTATCTAATTTGTGGACTTGGTGTATAAGTTCTGGACTTGGTGTCTAAGTTGAGGACTTGGTGTATATGTTGTGGACTTGGTGTATAAGTTGAGGACTTGGTGTCTAATTCGTGGACTTGGTTTGTAAGTTGTGGACTGAGATGCGCTTTTATAACCTTAGTGTCTTCTTGGAGGACTTGTTGTCTAACTTGTAGACTTGGTGTCTAAGTTGTGGAATTAGTGGTTTAATTTATGACCTTAGTGTCTCTGTTGTGGATTTGGTGTCTAAGTTGTAGAATTAGGGGCTAATTTATGACCTTGGTGTCTAAGTTGTGGATTTGGTGTCTTAAGTTGTGGACTTGGTGTCTAAGTTGTGGCCTTAGTGTCTAAGTTGTGGCCTTGGTGTCTAAGTTTTATGCTTGGTGTCTAAGTTGAGGGCTTGGTGTCTAAGTTGTGGACTTGGTGTATAAGTTGAGGACTTGGTGTCTAATTTGTGGACTTCGTTTCTAAGTTGTGAACTGAGATGCTCATTTATAACCTTATTGTCTGCTTGGAAGACTTGGTGTCTAAGTTGTGGACTTGGTGTATATGTTGTGGACTTGGTGTATAAGTGGAGGACTTGGTGTCTAATTTGTGGACTAGGTTTCTAAGTTGTGGACTGAGATGTGCCTTTATAACCTTAGTGACTGCTTGGAGGACTTGGTGCCTAACTTGTGGACTTGGTGTCTAAGTTGTGGAATTAGGGGCTATTTTATGACCTTAGTGTCTAAGTTGTGCACTTGTTGTCTAAGTTGTGGAATTAGGGGCTAATTTATGATCTTGGGTTTTATGTTGTGGATTTGGTGTCTTAGTTTGTGGCCTTGGTGTCTAAGTTGTAGGCTTGGTGTCTAAGTTGTGGGCTTGGTGTTTAGGTAGTGGGCTTGGTGTCTAGGTTGTGGGCTTGGTGTATAAGTTGTGGCCTTGGTGTCTAGGTTGTGGCCTTGGTGTCTAAGTTGTGGGCTTGGTGTCTATGTTGTGGACTGAGATGCTCATTTATAACCTTAGTGTCTGCTTGGAGGAATTGTTGTATAAGTTGTGGACTTGGTGTATAAGTTGAGGACTTGGTGTCTAATTTCTGGACTTGGTTTCTAAGTTGTGGACTGAGATGCGCTTTTATAACCTTAGTGTCTTCTTGGAGGACTTGGTGTCTAAGTTGTGGACTTGGTGTCTAAGTTGTGGAATTAAGGGTTATTTATGACCTTGGTGTCTAGGTGGTGGATTTGGTGTCTTAAGTTGTGGACTTGGTGTCTAGGTTTTGGACTTGGTATCTAAGTTGTGGGCTTGGTGTCTAAGTTGTGGGCTTGTTGTCTAAGTTGTGGAATTAGGGGCTAATTTATGACCCTGGTGTCTATGTTGTGGATTTGGTGTCTATAGTTGTGGAATTTGAGGATTATTTATGACCTTAGTGTCTCCTTGGAGGACTTGATGTCTATGTTGTAGACTTTGTGTCTAATTTGTGGACTTGGTGTTTAGTTGTGGACTGAGATGCTCATTTATAACCTTAGTGTCTGCTTGGGGGACTTGGTGTCTAACTTTTGGACTTGGTGTCTAAGTTGTGAAATTAAGGGCTAATTTATGACTTTAGTGTCTATGTTGTAAATTTGGTGCCTTAAATTGTGGACTTGGTGTCTAAGTTGTGGGATTGGTGTCTAAATTGTGGCCTTGTTGTCTAAGTTGTGGCCTTGGTGTCTAGGTTGTGGCCTTGGTGTCTAAGTTGTGGACTTGGTGTCTATGTTGTGGCCTTGGTGACTAAGTTGTGGCCTTGGTGTCTAAGTTGTGGGCTTGGTGTCTAAGTTGTGGACTTGGTGTCTAAGTTGTGGGCTTGGTCTCTAAGTTGTGGGCTTGGTGTATAAGTTGTGGACTTGGTGTACAAGTTTTGTGCTTGGTGTCTAAGTTGTGGACTTGGTGTCTAAGTTGTGGAATTAAGGGCTAATTTATGACCTTGGTGTCTAAGTTGTGCACTTGTTGTCTAAGTTGTGGAATTAGGTGCTAATTTATGATCTTGATGTCTATGTTCTGGATTTGGTGTCTTAAGTTGTGGACTTGGTGTCTAAGTTGTGGGCTTGGTGTCTAAGTTGTGGGCTTGGTGTCTTGGTTGTGGCCTTGGTGTCTAAGTTGTGGCCTTGGTGTCTAAGTTGTGGCCTTGGTGTCTAAGTTTTGGGCTTGGTGTCTAAGTTTTGGGCTTGGTGTCTAAGTTTTGGGCTTGGTGTCTAAGTTTTGGGCTTGGTGTCTAAGTTGTGGACTTGCTGTATAAGTTGAGGACTTGGTGTCTAATTTGTGGACTAGGTTTCTAAGTTGTGGACTGAGATGTGCTTTTATAACCTTAGTATCTGCTTGGAAATCTTGTAGTCTAAGTTGTGGACTTGGTGTCTAAGTTGTGGAATTAAGGGCTAATTTATGACCTTGGTGTCTATGTTGTGGATTTGGTGTCTTAAGTTGTGGACTTGTTGTCTAAGGTGTGGGCTTGGTGTCTATGTTGTGTTCTTGTTGTCGAAGTTGTGGGCTTGGTGTCTAAGTTGTGGTATTGGTGTGTAAGTTGTGGGCTTGGTGTCTAAGTTGTGGGCTTGGTGTCTAAGTTGTGGCCTTGGTGTCTAGGTTGTGGACTGAGATGGTCATTTATAACCTTAGTGTTTTGTTAGAGGACTTGGTGTCTAAGTTGTGGACTTGGTGTCTAAGTTGTGGACTTGGTGTATAAGTTGAGGACTTGGTGTCTAATTTGTGGACAAGGTTTCTAAGTTGTGGACTGAGATGCAATTTTATAACCTTAGTGTCTGCTTGGAGGACTTGGTGTCTAAGTTGTGGACTTGGTGTCTAAGTTGTGGAATTAGGGGCTAATTTATGATCTTGGTGTCTAATTTGTGGATTTGGTGTCTTAAGTTGTGGACTTGGTGCCTAAGTTGTGGGCTTGGTGTCTAAGTTGTGTGCTTGGTGTCTAGGTTGTGGGCTTGATGTCTAAGTTGTGGCCTTGGTGTCTAAGTTGTGGGCTTGGTGTCTAGGTTGTGGGCTTGATGTCTAAGTTGTGGCCTTGGTGTCTAAGTTGTGGGCTTGGTGTCTAAGTTGTGGGCTTGGTGTATAAGTTGAGGACTTGGTGTCTAATTTGTGGACTTCGTTTCTAAGTTGTGAACTGAGATGCTCATTTATAACCTTATTGTCTGCTTGGAAGACTTGGTGTCTAAGTTGTGGACTTGGTGTATATGTTGTGGACTTGGTGTATAAGTGGAGGACTTGGTGTCTAATTTGTGGACTAGGTTTCTAAGTTGTGGACTGAGATGTGCCTTTATAACCTTAGTGACTGCTTGGAGGACTTGGTGCCTAACTTGTGGACTTGGTGTCTAAGTTGTGGAATTAGGGGCTATTTTATGACCTTAGTGTCTAAGTTGTGCACTTGTTGTCTAAGTTGTGGAATTAGGGGCTAATTTATGATCTTGGGTTTTATGTTGTGGATTTGGTGTCTTAGTTTGTGGCCTTGGTGTCTAAGTTGTAGGCTTGGTGTCTAAGTTGTGGGCTTGGTGTTTAGGTTGTGGGCTTGGTGTCTAGGTTGTGGGCTTGGTGTATAAGTTGTGGCCTTGGTGTCTAGGTTGTGGCCTTGGTGTCTAAGTTGTGGGCTTGGTGTCTATGTTGTGGACTGAGATGCTCATTTATAACCTTAGTGTCTGCTTGGAGGAATTGTTGTATAAGTTGTGGACTTGGTGTATAAGTTGAGGACTTGGTGTCTAATTTCTGGACTTGGTTTCTAAGTTGTGGACTGAGATGCGCTTTTATAACCTTAGTGTCTTCTTGGAGGACTTGGTGTCTAAGTTGTGGACTTGGTGTCTAAGTTGTGGAATTAAGGGTTATTTATGACCTTGGTGTCTAGGTGGTGGATTTGGTGTCTTAAGTTGTGGACTTGGTGTCTAGGTTTTGGACTTGGTATCTAAGTTGTGGGCTTGGTGTCTAAGTTGTGGGCTTGTTGTCTAAGTTGTGGAATTAGGGGCTAATTTATGACCCTGGTGTCTATGTTGTGGATTTGGTGTCTATAGTTGTGGAATTTGAGGATTATTTATGACCTTAGTGTCTCCTTGGAGGACTTGATGTCTATGTTGTAGACTTTGTGTCTAATTTGTGGACTTGGTGTTTAGTTGTGGACTGAGATGCTCATTTATAACCTTAGTGTCTGCTTGGGGGACTTGGTGTCTAACTTTTGGACTTGGTGTCTAAGTTGTGAAATTAAGGGCTAATTTATGACTTTAGTGTCTATGTTGTAAATTTGGTGCCTTAAATTGTGGACTTGGTGTCTAAGTTGTGGGATTGGTGTCTAAATTGTGGCCTTGTTGTCTAAGTTGTGGCCTTGGTGTCTAGGTTGTGGCCTTGGTGTCTAAGTTGTGGCTTTGGTGTCTATGTTGTGGCCTTGGTGACTAAGTTGTGGCCTTGGTGTCTAAGTTGTGGGCTTGGTGTCTAAGTTGTGGACTTGGTGTCTAAGTTGTGGGCTTGGTCTCTAAGTTGTGGGCTTGGTGTATAAGTTGTGGACTTGGTGTACAAGTTTTGTGCTTGGTGTCTAAGTTGTGGACTTGGTGTCTAAGTTGTGGAATTAAGGGCTAATTTATGACCTTGGTGTCTAAGTTGTGCACTTGTTGTCTAAGTTGTGGAATTAGGTGCTAATTTATGATCTTGATGTCTATGTTCTGGATTTGGTGTCTTAAGTTGTGGACTTGGTGTCTAAGTTGTGGGCTTGGTGTCTAAGTTGTGGGCTTGGTGTCTTGGTTGTGGCCTTGGTGTCTAAGTTGTGGCCTTGGTGTCTAAGTTGTGGCCTTGGTGTCTAAGTTTTGGGCTTGGTGTCTAAGTTTTGGGCTTGGTGTCTAAGTTTTGGGCTTGGTGTCTAAGTTTTGGGCTTGGTGTCTAAGTTGTGGACTTGCTGTATAAGTTGAGGACTTGGTGTCTAATTTGTGGACTAGGTTTCTAAGTTGTGGACTGAGATGTGCTTTTATAACCTTAGTATCTGCTTGGAAATCTTGTAGTCTAAGTTGTGGACTTGGTGTCTAAGTTGTGGAATTAAGGGCTAATTTATGACCTTGGTGTCTATGTTGTGGATTTGGTGTCTTAAGTTGTGGACTTGGTGTCTAAGTTGTGGACTTGTTGTCTAAGGTGTGGGCTTGGTGTCTATGTTGTGTTCTTGTTGTCGAAGTTGTGGGCTTGGTGTCTAAGTTGTGGTATTGGTGTGTAAGTTGTGGGCTTGGTGTCTAAGTTGTGGGCTTGGTGTCTAAGTTGTGGCCTTGGTGTCTAGGTTGTGGACTGAGATGGTCATTTATAACCTTAGTGTTTTGTTAGAGGACTTGGTGTCTAAGTTGTGGACTTGGTGTCTAAGTTGTGGACTTGGTGTATAAGTTGAGGATTTGGTGTCTAATTTGTGGACAAGGTTTCTAAGTTGTGGACTGAGATGCAATTTTATAACCTTAGTGTCTGCTTGGAGGACTTGGTGTCTAAGTTGTGGACTTGGTGTCTAAGTTGTGGAATTAGGGGCTAATTTATGATCTTGGTGTCTAATTTGTGGATTTGGTGTCTTAAGTTGTGGACTTGGTGCCTAAGTTGTGGGCTTGGTGTCTAAGTTGTGTGCTTGGTGTCTAGGTTGTGGGCTTGATGTCTAAGTTGTGGCCTTGGTGTCTAAGTTGTGGGCTTGGTGTCTAAGTTGTGGGCTTGGTGTCTAAGTTGTGGACTGAGATGCTCATTTATAACCTTAGTGTCTGCTTGGAGGACTTGGTGTCTAACTTGTGGACTTGGTGTATAAGTTGTGGAGTTGGTGTATAAGTTGAGGACTTGGTGTCTAATTTGTGGACTTGGTTTGTAAGTTGTGGACTGAGATGCGCTTTTATAATCTTAGTGTCTGCTTGGAGGACTTGGTGTCTAACTTGTGGACTTGGTGTCTAAGTTGTGGAATTAAGGGCTAATTTATGACCTTGGTGTCTAAGTTGTGCACTTGTTGTCTAAGTTGTGGAATTAGGGGCTAATTTATGATTTTGAAGTCTAATTTGTGGATTTGGTGTCTTAAGTTGTGGACTTGGTGCCTAAGTTGTGGGCTTGGTGTCTAAGTTGTGTGCTTGGTGTCTAGGTTGTGGGCTTGATGTCTAAGTTGTGGCCTTGGTGTCTAAGTTGTGGGCTTGGTGTCTAAGTTGTGGGCTTGGTGTCTAAGTTGTGGACTGACATGCTCATTTATAACCTTAGTGTCTGCTTGGAGGACTTGGTGTCTAACTTGTGGACTTGGTGTATAAGTTGTGGAGTTGGTGTATAAGTTGAGGACTTGGTGTCTAATTTGTGGACTTGGTTTGTAAGTTGTGGACTGAGATGCGCTTTTATAACCTTAGTGTCTGCTTGGAGGACTTGGTGTCTAACTTGTGGACTTGGTGTCTAAGTTGTGGAATTAGGGGCTAATTTATGACCTTGGTTTCCAAGTTGTGGACTTGGTGTCTAAGTTGTGGAATTAGGGGCTAATTTATGACCTTGGTGTCTATGTTGTGGATTTGGTGTCTTAAGTTGTGGCCTTGGTGTCTAGGTTGTGGGCTTGGAGTCTAAGTTGTGGGCTTGGTGTCTAAGTTGTGGACTGAGATGCTCATTTATAACATTAGTGTCTGCTTGGAGGACTTGGTGTCTAACTTGTGGACTTGGTATCTAATTTGTGGACTTGGTGTATAAGTTCTGGACTTGGTGTATAAGTTGAGGACTTGGTGTCTAAGTTGTGGACTTGGTGTATAAGTTGAGGTCTTGGTGTCTAATTTGTGGACTAGGTTTCTAAGTTGTGGACTGAGATGCGCTTTTATAACCTTAGTGTCTGCTTGGAGGACTTGTTGTCTAACTTGTGGACTTGGTGTCTAAGTTGTGGAATTAGGGGCTAATTTATGACCTTGGTGTCTAAATTGTGGACTTGGTGTCTAAGTTGTGGAATTAGGGGCGAATTTATGATCTTGGTGTCTATGTTGTGGATTTGGTGTCTTAAGTTGTGGACTTGGTGTCTAAGTTGTGGGCTTGGTGTGTAAGTTCTGGGCTTGGTGTCTAAGTTGTGGGCTTAGTGTCTAAGTTGTGGGCATGGTGTCTAAGTTGTGGGCTTGGTGTGTGAGTTGTGGGTTTGCTGTCTAATTTGTGGCCTTGGTGTCTAAGTTGTGGGCTTGGTGTCTAAGCTGTGGTCTTGGTGTCTAAGTTGTGGACTTGGTGTCTAAGTTGTGGACTTGGTTTCTAATTTGTGGACTAGGTTTCTAAGTTGTGGACTGAGAAGCGCTTTTATAACCTTAGTGTCTGCTTGGAGGACTTGGTGTCTAACTTGTGGTCTTGTTGTCTAAGTTGTGGAATTAAGGGCTAATTTATGACCTTGGTGTCTAAGTTGTGCACTTGTTGTCTAAATTGTGGAATTAGGGGCTAATTTATGATCTTGGCGTCTATGTTGTGGATTTGGTGTCTTAACTTGTGGACTTGGTGTCTAAGTTGTGGCCTTAGTGTCTAAGTTGTGGGCTTGGTGTCTAAGTTGTGGGCTTGGTGTCTAAGTTGTGGACTTGGTGTATAAGTTGAGGACTTGGTGTCTAAGTTGTGGACTTGGTTTCTAAGTTGTGGACTGAGATGCTCATTTATAACCTTACTGTCTGCTTGGAGGACTTGGTATGTAAGTTGTGGATTTGGTGTATAAGTTGAGGACTTGGTGTCTAATTTGTGGACTTGGTTTCTAAGTTGTGGACTGAGATGCGCTTTTATAACTTTAGTGTCTGCTTGGAGGACTTGGTGTCTAAGTTCTGGAATTAGGGGCTAATTTATGACCTTGGTTTCCAAGTTGTGTACGTGGTGTCTAAATTGTGGAATTAGGGTCTAATTTATAACCTTGGTGTCTATGTTGTGGATTTGGTGTCTTAGGTTGTGGGCTTGGTGTCTAAGTTGTGGGCTTGGTGTCTACGTTCTGGCCTTGGTGTCTAAGTTGTGGCCTTGGTGTCTAGGTTGTGGTCTTGGTGTCTAGGTTGTGGACTTCGTGTCTAAGTTGTGGCCTTGGTGTTTAAGTTGTGGGCTTGGTGTCTAAATTGTGGGCTTGGTGTCTAAGTTGTGGGCTTGGTGTCTAAGTTGTGGGCTTGGTGTCTAAGTTGTGGACTTGGTTTCTAAGTTGTGGGCTTGGTGTCTAAGTTGTGGGCTTGGTGTCTAAGTTGTGGAATGAGATACTCATTTATAACCTTAGTGTCTGCTTGGAGGACTTGGTGTCTAAGTTGTGGCCTTGGTTTCTAATTTGTGGACTAGGTTTCTAAGTTGTGGACTGAGATGCGCTTTTATAAGCTTAGTGTCTGCTTGGAGGACTTGGTGTCTAACTTGTGGACTTGGTGTCTAAGTTGTGGAATTAGGGGCTAATTTATGATCTTGGTGTCTAATTTGTGGATTTGGTGTCTTAAGTTGTGGACTTGGTGCCTAAGTTGTGGGCTTGGTGTCTAAGTTGTGTGCTTGGTGTCTAGGTTGTGGGCTTGATGTCTAAGTTGTGGCCTTGGTGTCTAAGTTGTGGGCTTGGTGTCTAAGTTGTGGGCTTGGTGTCTAAGTTGTGGGCTTGGTGTCTAAGTTGTGGACTGAGATGCTCATTTATAACCTTAGTGTCTGCTTGGAGGACTTGGTGTCTAACTTGTGGACTTGGTGTATAAGTTGTGGAGTTGGTGTATAAGTTGAGGACTTGGTGTCTAATTTGTGGACTTGGTTTGTAAGTTGTGGACTGAGATGCGCTTTTATAATCTTAGTGTCTGCTTGGAGGACTTGGTGTCTAACTTGTGGACTTGGTGTCTAAGTTGTGGAATTAAGGGCTAATTTATGACCTTGGTGTCTAAGTTGTGCACTTGTTGTCTAAGTTGTGGAATAAGGGGCTAATTTATGATTTTGAAGTCTAATTTGTGGATTTGGTGTCTTAAGTTGTGGACTTGGTGCCTAAGTTGTGGGCTTGGTGTCTAAGTTGTGTGCTTGGTGTCTAGGTTGTGGGCTTGATGTCTAAGTTGTGGCCTTGGTGTCTAAGTTGTGGGCTTGGTGTCTAAGTTGTGGGCTTGGTGTCTAAGTTGTGGACTGACATGCTCATTTATAACCTTAGTGTCTGCTTGGAGGACTTGGTGTCTGACTTGTGGACTTGGTGTATAAGTTGTGGAGTTGGTGTATAGGTTGAGGACTTGGTGTCTAATTTGTGGACTTGGTTTGTAAGTTGTGGACTGAGATGCGCTTTTATAACCTTAGTGTCTGCTTGGAGGACTTGGTGTCTAAGTTGTGGAATTAGGGGCTAATTTATGACCTTGGTTTCCAAGTTGTGGACTTGGTGTCTAAGTTGTGGAATTAGGGGCTAATTTATGACCTTGGTGTCTATGTTGTGGATTTGGTGTCTTAAGTTGTGGCCTTGGTGTCTAGGTTGTGGGCTTGGAGTCTAAGTTGTGGGCTTGGTGTCTAAGTTGTGGACTGAGATGCTCATTTATAACATTAGTGTCTGCTTGGAGGACTTGGTGTCTAACTTGTGGACTTGGTATCTAATTTGTGGACTTGGTGTATAAGTTCTGGACTTGGTGTATAAGTTGAGGACTTGGTTTCTAAGTTGTGGACTTGGTGTATAAGTTGAGGTCTTGGTGTCTAATTTGTGGACTAGGTTTCTAAGTTGTGGACTGAGATGCGCTTTTATAACCTTAGTGTCTGCTTGGAGGACTTGTTGTCTAACTTGTGGACTTGGTGTCTAAGTTGTGGAATTAGGGGCTAATTTATGACCTTGGTGTCTAAGTTGTGGACTTGGTGTCTAAGTTGTGGAATTAGGGGCGAATTTATGATCTTGGTGTCTATGTTGTGGATTTGGTGTCTTAAGTTGTGGCCTTGGTGTCTAAGTTGTGGGCTTGGTGTGTAAGTTCTGGGCTTGGTGTCTAAGTTGTGGGCTTAGTGTCTAAGTTGTGGGCATGGTGTCTAAGTTGTGGGCTTGGTGTGTGAGTTGTGGGTTTGCTGTCTAATTTGTGGCCTTGGTGTCTAAGTTGTGGGCTTGGTGTCTAAGCTGTGGTCTTGGTGTCTAAGTTGTGGACTTGGTGTCTAAGTTGTGGACTTGGTTTCTAATTTGTGGACTAGGTTTCTAAGTTGTGGACTGAGAAGCGCTTTTATAACCTTAGTGTCTGCTTGGAGGACTTGGTGTCTAACTTGTGGTCTTGGTGTCTAAGTTGTGGAATTAAGGGCTAATTTATGACCTTGGTGTCTAAGTTGTGCACTAGTTGTCTAAATTGTGGAATTAGGGGCTAATTTATGATCTTGGTGTCTATGTTGTGGATTTGGTGTCTTAACTTGTGGACTTGGTGTCTAAGTTGTGGCCTTAGTGTCTAAGTTGTGGGCTTGGTGTCTAACTTGTGGGCTTGGTGTCTAAGTTGTGGACTTGGTGTATAAGTTGAGGACTTGGTGTCTAAGTTGTGGACTTGGTTTCTAAGTTGTGGACTGAGATGCTCATTTATAACCTTACTGTCTGCTTGGAGGACTTGGTATGTAAGTTGTGGATTTGGTGTATAAGTTGAGGACTTGGTGTCTAATTTGTGGACTTGGTTTCTAAGTTGTGGACTGAGATGCGCTTTTATAACTTTAGTGTCTGCTTGGAAGACTTGGTGTCTAAGTTCTGGAATTAGGGGCTAATTTATGACCTTGGTTTCCAAGTTGTGTACGTGGTGTCTAAATTGTGGAATTAGGGGCTAATTTATAACCTTGGTGTCTATGTTGTCGATTTGGTGTCTTAAGTTGTGGGCTTGGTGTCTAAGTTGTGGCCTTGGTGTCTAAGTTGTGGCCTTGGTGTCTAGGTTGTGGGCTTGGAGTCTAGGTTGTGGACTTCGTGTCTAAGTTGTAGCCTTGGTGTCTATGTTGTGGGCTTGGTGTCTAAATTGTGGGCTTGGTGTGTAAGTTGTGGGCTTGGTGTCTAAGTTGTGGGCTTGGTGTCTAAGTTGTGGGCTTGGTGTCTAAGTCGTGGGCTTTGTGTCTAAGTTGTGGGCTTGGTGTCTAAGTTGTGGACTGAGATACTCATTTATAACCTTAGTGTCTGCTTGGAGGACTTGGTGTCTAAGTTGTGGACTTGGTATCTAATTTGTGGACTAGGTTTCTAAGTTGTGGACTGAGATGCGCTTTTATAATCCTAGTGTCTGCTTGGAGGACTTGGTGTCTAACTTGTGGACTTGGTGTCTAAGTTGTGGAATTAAGGGCTAATTTATGACCTTGGTGTCTAAGTTATGCACTTGTTGTCTAAGTTGTGGAATTAGGGGCTAATTAATGATTTTGAAGTCTAATTTGTGGATTTGGTGTCTTAAGTTGTGGACTTGGTGTCTAAGTTGTGGCCTTAGTGTCTAAGTTGTGGGCTTGGTGTCTAAGTTGTGGGCTTGGTGTCTTAGTTGTGGACTTGGTGTCTAGGTTGTGGACTTGGTGTCTAGGTTGTGGACTTGGTGTCTAGGTTGTGGGCTTGGTGTCTAGGTTGTGGGCTTGGTGTCTAGGTTGTGGACTTCGTGTCTAAGTTGTGGGCTTGGTGTGTAAGTTCTGGGCTTGGTGTCTAAATTTTGGGCTTGGTGTCTAAGTTGTGGGCATGGTGTCTAAGTTGTGGGCTTGGTGTGTGAGTTGTGGGTTTGCTGTATTATTTGTGTCCTTGATGTCTAAGTTGTGGGCTTGTTGTCTAAGCTGTGGTCTTGGTGTCTAAGTTGTGGACTTGGTGTCTAAGTTGTGGACTTGGTGTCTAAGTTGTGGACTTGTTGTCTAAGTTGTGGACTTGGTTTCTAATTTGTGGACTAGGTTTCTAAGTTGTGGACTGAGATGCGCTTTTATAACCTTAGTGTCTGCTTGGAGGTCTTGGTGTCTAACTTGTGGACTTGGTGTCTAAGTTGTGGAATTAAGGGCTAATTTATGACCTTGGTGTCTAAGTTGTGCACTTGTTGTCTAAGTTGTGGAATTAGGTGCTAATTTATGATCTTGGTGTCTATGTTGTGGATTTGGTGTCTTAAGTTGTGGACTTGGTGTCTAAGTTGTGGCCTTAGTGTCTAAGTTGTGGCCTTGGTGTCTAAGTTGTGGGCTTGGTGTCTAAGTTGTGGACTTGGTGTATAAGTTGAGGACTTGGTGTCTAATTTGTGGACTTGGTTTCTAAGTTGTGGACTGAGATGCTCATTTATAACTTTAGTGTCTGCTTGGAGGACTTGGTGTCTAAGTTGTGGACTTGGTGTATAAGTTGAGGACTTGGTGTCTAATTTGTAGACTTGGTTTCTAAGTTGTGGACTGAGATGTTCTTTTATAACCTTAGTGTCTGCTTGGAGGACTTGGTGTCTAACTTGTGGACTTGGTGTCTAAGTTGTGGACTTGGTGTATAAGTTGAGGACTTGGTGTCTAATTTGTGGACTTGGTTTCTAAGTTGTGGACTGAGATGCTCATTTATAACCTTATTGTCTGCTTGGAGGACTTGGTGTCTAAGTTGTGGACTTGGTGTATAAGTTGAGGACTTGGTGTCTAATTTGTGGACTTGGTTTCTAAGTTGTGGACTGAGATGCGCTTTTATAACTTTAGTGTCTGCTTGGAGGACTTGGTGTCTAACTTGTAGACTTGGTGTCTAAGTTGTGGAGTTGGTGTATAAGTTGAGGAGTTGGTGTCTAATTTGTGGACTTGGTTTGTAAGTTGTCGACTGAGATGCGCTTTTATAACCTTAGTGTGTGCTTGGAGGACTTGGTGTCTAACTTGTGGACTTGGTGTCTAAGTTGTGGACTTGGTGTCTAAGTTGTGGACTTGGTTTCTAATTTGTGGACTAGGTTTCTAAGTTGTGGACTGAGATGCGCTTTTATAACCTTAGTGTCTGCTTGGAGGACTTGGTGTCTAACTTGTGGACTTGGTGTCTAAGTTGTGGAATTAAGGGCTAATTTATTACCTTGGTTTCTAAGTTGTTCACTTGTTGTCTAAGTTGTGGAATTAGGGGCTAATTTATGATTTTGAGGTCTAATTTTTGGATTTGGTGTATTAAGTTGTGGACTTGGTGTCTAAGTTGTGGGCTTGGTGTCTAAGTTTTGTGCTTGGTGTCTAGGTTGTGGGCTTGATGTCTAAGTTGTGGCCTTGGTGTCTAAGTTGTGGGCTTGGTGTCTAAGTTGTGGGCTTGGTGTCTAAGTTGTGGACTGAGATGCGCTTTTATAACCTTAGTGTCTGCTTGGAGGACTTGTTGTCTAACTTGTGGACTTGGTGTCTAAGTTGTGGAATTAGGGGCTAATTTATGACCTTGGTGTGTAAGTTGTGGGCTTGGTTTCTAAGTTGTGGGCTTGGTGTCTAAGTTGTGGGCTTGGTGTCTAAGTTGTGGGCTTGGTGTGTGAGTTGTGGTTTTGCTGTCTAATTTGTGGCCTTGGTGTCTAAGTTGTGGGCTTGGTGTCTATGTTGTGGACTTGGTGTCTAAGTTGTGGACTTGGTGTCTAAGTTGTGGACTTGGTTTCTAAGTTGTGGGCTAGGTTTCTAAGTTGTGGACTGAGATGCGCTTTTATAACCTTAGTGTCTGCTTGGAGGACTTGGTGTCTAACTTGTGGACTTGGTGTCTAAGTTGTGGACTTGGTGTATAAGTTGAGGACTTGGTGTCTAATTTGTGGACTTGGTGCCTAAGTTGTGGACTGAGATGCTCATTTATAACCTTATTGTCTGCTTGGAGGACTTGGTGTCTAAGTTGTGGACTTGGTGTATAAGTTGAGGACTTGGTGTCTAATTTGTGGACTTGGTTTCTAAGTTGTGGACTGAGATGCGCTTTTATAACTTTAGTGTCTGCTTGGAGGACTTGGTGTCTAACTTGTGGACTTGGTGTATAAGTTGTGGAGTTGGTGTATAAGTTGAGGAGTTGGTGTCTAATTTGTGGACTTGGTTTGTAAGTTGTCGACTGAGATGCGCTTTTATAACCTTAGTGTGTGCTTGGAGGACTTGGTGTCTATCTTGTTGGCTTGGTGTCTAAGTTGTGGAATTAGGGGCTAATTTATGACCTTGGTTTCCAAGTTGTGGACTTGGTGTCTAAGTTGTGGAATTAGGGGCTAATTTATAACCTTGGTGTCTATGTTGTGGATTTGGTGTCTTAAGTTGTGGACTTGGTGTCTAAGTTGTGGGCTTGGTGTCTAAGTTGTGGGCTTGGTGTCTAAGTTGTGGACTGAGATGCTCATTTATAACCTTAGTGTCTGCTTGGAGGACTTGGTGTCTAAGTTGTGGACTTGGTGTCTAAGTTGTGGAATTGGTGTATAAGTTGTGGACTTGGTGTATAAGTTTAGGACTTGGTGTTTAAGTTGTGGACTTGGTGTATAAGTTGAGGACTTGGTGTCTAATTTGTGGACTAGGTTTCTAAGTTGTGGACTGAGATGCGCTTTTATAACCTTAGTGTTTGCTTGGAGGACTTGTTGTCTAACTTGTGGACTTGGTGTCTAAGTTGTGGAATTAGGGGCTAATTTATGACCTTGGTGTCTAAGTTGTGGCCTTGGTGTCTAAGTTGTGGGCTTGGTGTGTAAGTTCTGGGCTTGGTGTCTAAGTTGTGCGCTTGGTGTCTAAGTTGTGGGCTTAGTGTCTAAGTTGTGGGCATGGTGTCTAAGTTGTGGGCTTGGTGTGTGAGTTGTGGGTTTGCTGTCTAATTTGTGGCCTTGGTGTCTAAGTTGTGGGCTTGGTGTCTAAGCTGTGGACTTGGTGTCTAATTTGTGGACTTGGTGTCTAAGTTGTGGACTTGGTGTCTAAATTGTGGACTTGGTGTCTAAGTTGTGGACTTGGTTTCTAATTTGTGGACTAGGTTTCTAAGTTGTGGACTGAGATGCGCTTTTATAACCTTAGTGTCTGCTTGGAGGACTTGGTGTCTAACATGTGGACTTGGTGTCTAAGTTGTGGAATTAAGGGCTAATTTATGACCTTGGTTTCCAAGTTGTGTACGTGGTGTCTAAATTGTGGAATTAGGGGCTAATTTATAACCTTGGTGTCTATGTTGTCGATTTGGTGTCTTAAGTTGTGGGCTTGGTGTCTAAGTTGTGGGCTTGGTGTCTAAGTTGTGGCCTTAGTGTCTAAGTTGTGGCCTTGGTGTCTAGGTTGTGGGCTTGGAGTCTAGGTTGTGGACTTCGTGTCTAAGTTGTGGCCTTGGTGTCTAAGCTGTGGGCTTGGTGTCTAAATTGTGGGCTTGGTGTGTAAGTTGTGGGCTTGGTGTCTAAGTTGTGGGCTTGGTGTCTAAGTTGTGTGCTTGGTGTCTAAGTTGTGGATTTGGTGTCTATGTTGTGGGCTTGGTGTCTAAGTTGTGGACTGAGATACTCATTTATAACCTTAGTGTCTGCTTGGAGGACTTGGTGTCTAAGTTGTGGACTTGGTTTCTAATTTGTGGACTAGGTTTCTAAGTTGTGGACTGAGATGCGCTTTTTATAACCTTAGTGTCTGCTTGGAGGACTTGGTGTCTAACTTGTGGACTTGGTGTCTAAGTTGTGGAATTAAGGGCTAATTTATGACCTTGGTGTCTAAGTTGTGCACTTGTTGTCTAAGTTGTGGAATTAGGGGCTAATTTATGATCTTGGTGTCTATGTTGTGTATTTGGTGTCTTAAGTTGTGGACTTGGTGCCTAACTTGTGGGCTTGGTGTCTAAGTTGTGTGCTTGGTGTCTAGGTTGTGGCCTTGATGTCTAAGTTGTAGGCTTGGTGTCTAAGTTGTGGGCTTGGTGTCTAAGTTGTGGACTGAGATGCTCATTTATAACCTTACTGTCTGCTTGGAGGACTTGGTGTCTAACTTGTGGACTTGGTGTATAAGTTGTGGAGTTGGTGTCTAATTTGAGGACTTGGTGTCTAATTTGTGGACTTGGTTTGTAAGTTGTGGACTGAGATGCGCTTTTATATTTAGTGTGTGCTTGGAGGACTTGGTGTCTAACTTGTGGGCTTGGTGTCTAAGTTGTGGAATTAGGGGCTAATTTATGACCTTGGTTTCCAATTTGTGGACTTGGTGTCTAAGTTGTGGAATTAGGGGCTAATTTATGACCTTGGTGTCTATGTTGTGGATTTGGTGTCTTAAGTTGTGGACTTGGTGTCTAAGTTGTGGGCTTGGTGTCTAAGTTGTGGGCTTGGTGTCTAAGTTATGGACTGAGATGCTCATTTATAACCTTAGTGTCTGCTTGGAGGACTTGGTGTCTAAGTTGTGGACTTGGTGTCTAAGTTGTGGACTTGGTGTCTAAGTTGTGGAATTGGTGTATAAGTTCTGGACTTGGTGTATAAGTGGAGGACTTGGTGTTTAAGTTGTGGACTTGGTGTATAAGTTGAGGACTTGGTGTCTAATTTGTGGACTAGGTTTCTAAGTTGTGGACTGAGATGCGCTTTTATAACCTTAGTGTCTGCTTGGAGGACTTGTTGTCTAACTTGTGGACTTGGTGTCTAAGTTGTGGAATTAGGGGCTGTCCTGGGTTCAGCAGTGGCAGTCAGTTTTTTGTTTTTTTTTTCCTTCTTAGTAGCTGTTGCAGTACTGTGTTTTTGACTTTTGGCTTGGGAACAAAAAAAACTGATAACACCGATGTTTAGACTGACCAAGGATTTTGTGAGTCTCATGCTGTGCCAGGTAGGAGGAGGGGCCGGGAGGAAGCGGGGACAGGACACCTGACCCAGACTGGCCAAGGAGGTGTTCCATACCACAGCACGTCATGCCAGGGGATGGAACTGGGAGCTACCCGGAAGGGCACGTCCCCTGGTCGGGCGGGCTGTCTTTTCCGGCGGGCGGTATCGTATTCTCTTCCCTTGTTATTTCTCTTGTCGTTGTTATTGTTGGTGGCGGCAGTGGTGATTTGTGTTATACCTTAGTTATTAAACTGTTCTTATCTCAACCCGTGGGAGCTGCATTCTTTTGATTCTCCTCCCCGTCCCTCCAGAAGCGGAGGGAAGAAAGGGGGGGGGGGGGGGGCAGTAGACTGCGTGGTTCTGATTTACAGCTTGGGCTTAAACCACGACAGTTCTTTTGGCGCCCAACATGGGGCACGAAGGGTTGAGATAACTACAGATCTGACCGGAGTGTGTCTAATCGTATTTGTGATAAGCATTCAGTGTTTTGGATTGATAGTCACTTGTCAGAATGCTGATTTATTGGCTCTCAAAGTTGTTGTTTTTGATCTCACAGTCTCAATATGCCGTAGGTTACTTAGAGCCGGTATTTGCTGTGTTAGTGTTTTTCAAGTGTGGGGCTTGGGCTAAGGTTATTGTCTCATTATATTTTATGGTAATGACTTGTAATACAATAGAAAAATTGATCATGAAACTGATCTGACTTATGTTCCCAGTGTGGTCACCACCTTTATACTTTGGGAGGTATATAATACAAATGCTTAGCAACTATACATCTTTTTTCTCCTTCCTGGGTGGTCAACCTATGAAGGAGACATTCTTTTACCCTCCCAGTGCCCCTTCCAGACCGTTTACAGCATCGTTTGAGAGTTTTGAAGTTTTTGAGTGGCCTTTTAATATTGTTGAGACCTGTTTGCTGATTGTGATGGGGGTCACCATGTTGGCACGCATACAGAGTGTGTTTTGTCCACAACCATTACGTCTGATCTCAAGAGTTAAGCAGAGTCGGGTTTGGGCCTTGTCTGGGGTTAGACGACAAAATAGGGGGACCGAGAGATTTTCCCCGAGGCTGGACAGCCATGAGTGGCAGGGTGTGTGGGATAGTATGGGCAAGTATCTAGGTCAGTGGGCCCCTCCAGTGTTTTGGAACTTCACCACCGAACAAGTGCAAAATCCAGAAGAATTAGTAAAACACTTAAATGAGGTGTGCTGTCATCCTGGTCATACCAGAGAGGGACAAATCATGTCAACGTGCTGGGGCTTGGCCTATGCTTACCGGGCCTTGTTCAACACTATCCAGCACCTTCAAAAGGAAGGAAATGTCCTTGGATCTGAGGGCGAAGCAACAGACAGCGCAGCTACTCCAGCTCTGAGCACAGCAGCTACACCACCCCTAGCGACAAGTAGAGCCACTACTCAAACTTCGACTGCAACAGACAGTGCAGCTACCCCAGCGACAAGTACAGCCACTACTCAAACTTCAACTGCAACAGACAGCGAAGCTACCCCAGCTCCAACCACAGCAGCTACACCACTCCCAGCGACAAGTACAGCCACTACTCAAACTTCAACTGCAACAGATAGCGAAGCTACCCCAGCCCCAACCACAGCAGCTACACCACCCCCCGCGACAAGTACTGTTGCTACTCAAAGCACAGTGATAATGACTGCAGCTAAACCAGAGGACCAATTCGTACCAATATCGATTGCCCCCATATGCAAGAGAAAAAGCAGAAAAGAGGCAAGAAGGGTGAAGCAAGATGAAGAAACAATGTATTCACCACCCAGGCCACCACCTGATCAGGAGTCATCATCCCATGATGAAGAAGAAGAAGAAGAGGTGACTTCTCGACCTCGGACCTCAACCGAGCTACGGAATATGCGAAAAGATTTTACCCGTCAACCAGGGGAGCACATCATCACCTGGTTGCTCCGATGCTGGGACAATGGGGCCGATGGTCACAAACTAGGAGGTACGGAAGCCAAGCAGCTGGGATCACTTGCTAGAGAAGGGGGAATTGACAAAGCAATTGCAAGAGAGAAAAAGTCCCTCAGTCTTTGGAGGCGGCTCTTGGCAGCTGTGAAAGAAAGATTTCCATACAAGGATGATGTTACGAGTCGTTCGGCCAAGTGGACTACTTTAGACAAAGGCATCCAGTCTCTGAGGGAATCAGCCATCGTAGAGATGATCTATCACACCAAACCGAATAACGGAGATATACCCATAGACCCAGATGAAGTCGAATGTACACGACCCATGTGGCGAAAACTTACACGGAATGCACCGTCATCATATGCCCATTCATTGGCAACGGTAACCTGGGGTGACATAGTAACACCAACAGTGGATGAAATGATTCACAAACTCCGAGAGTTCGAAGACAATCTCACCCCTTCCATCATCTCAGCTGTGGAAAAACTGTCCCAGGATGTCAAACAATTGAGGGACGATCTATCTGATTTATCCAGCTCCTCACGTGTACCAACACACGTCTCAGCTGTTAACAAAAGACGTCCTATTGTTCAAGACAGAAGATATAGAAGGCAAACACCACGGGCCACCCTATGGTTTTACCTGCGGGATCATGGAGAAGACATGACGAAGGGGGATGGAAAACCTACTTCAGCTTTGGAGGAACGGGTGCATGAATAGAAAATAGGAACAAGGGTCAAGACTAATCATCCCATGAGAGCTGCGGCTTCAGTCTCTGGTGAGCAGGTTCCCAGATGGAGCGGAAGAGCTGATTTTACTCCAGCTCCTGTGATAACGAAGAATAATCCCTTTCAACACGACTTAGGTGTCCAACGTTGTGATGACTGTTAGAGGGACCCTGCCTCCAGCCAGGTGGAGGTAGGGGATAATCGGATTTACTGGACTGTGTGGGTCAGATGGCCTGGCACATCAGTCCCGCAGAAGTATAAAGCTCTCGTAGATACCGGTGGACAGTGTACCCTGATGCCGTCAAGCTGTCAAGGGGTGGAACCCATCTATATCTCTGGAGTGACAGGAGGATCCCAAGAGTTGACTGTACTGGAGGCTGAGATCAGCCTGACTGGAAGGAAATGGCAAAAGCACCCCATTGTGACCGGTCCAGAGGCTCCATGCATCCTCGGCATAGATTACCTCAGGAGAGGGTACTTCAAAGACCCAAAAGGGTACCGATGGGCTTTTGGTATTGCTGCTTTGGAGACTGAGGAAAATGAACAGCTGTCCACCTTGCCTGGTCTCTCAGAGGATCCCTCTGTTGTGGGGTTGCTGAAGGTCGAAGAACAACAAGTGCCAATCGCAACCACAACAGTGCACCGGCGGCAGTATCGCACCAACCGAGACTCCCTGATTCCCATCCATAAACTGATCCGTAGTCTGGAGAGTCAGGGAGTGATCAGCAGGACCCGCTCACCCTTTAATAGCCCCATATGGCCAGTGCGAAAGTCTAATGGAGAGTGGAGACTAACAGTAGACTATCGTGGCCTGAATGAAGTCACACCACCATTGAGTGCTGCTGTACTGGACATGCTAGAACTTCAGTATGAACTGGAGTCAAAGGCAGCCAAGTGGTATGCCACGATTGATATTGCCAATGCATTCTTCTCAATTCCTTTGGCAGCAGAATGCAGGCCACAGTTTGCTTTTACTTGGAGGGGCGTCCAGTACACTTGGAACCGACTGCCCCAGGGGTGGAAACACAGCCCTACCATCTGCCATGGACTGATCCAGAATGCACTGGAACAGGGGCAAGCTCCAGAACACCTGCAGTACATTGATGACATTATTGTGTGGGGTGATACAGCGGAAGAAGTCTTTGAGAAAGGGAGGAAAATAATCCAAATCCTGCTGAAAGCTGGTTTTGCCATAAAACGGAGTAAGGTCAAGGGACCTGCACAGGAGATTCAATTTTTGGGAATAAAATGGCAAGATGGACGTCGCCAGATTCCTACAGATGTGATCAACAAAATAATAGCAATGTCTCCACCAACTAATAAGAAAGAAACACAAGCTTTCTTGGGTGCTGTGGGGTTCTGGAGAATGCACATCCCGAATTACAGTTCGATTGTAAGCCCTGTCTATCATGTAACCCGGAAGAAGAACGATTTTAAATGGGGCCCTGAGCAACAACAAGCCTTTGAGCAAATTAAACGTGAGATAGTTCATGCAGTAGCCCTTGGACCAGTCCGGAATGGGCCAGATGTAAAAAATGTACTGTACACCGCAGCTGGGGAGAATGGTCCTACCTGGAGCCTCTGGCAGAAAGCTCCAGGGGAGACTCGAGGTCGACCCCTCGGCTTTTGGAGTCGGGGATACAAAGGATCTGAGGCCAGCTATACCCCAACTGAGAAAGAGATACTGGCAGCCTATGAAGGGGTTCGAGCTGCTTCGGAGGTGATTGGCACTGAAGCACAGCTCCTCCTGGCACCCATGTTGCCCGTTCTGGGCTGGATGTTCAAAGGCAGGGTCTCCTCTACACATCATGCAACCGATGCGACATGGAGTAAATGGGCTGCACTAATTACACAACGAGCTCGAATAGGAAATCCCAGTCGTCCAGGCATTCTAGAAGTCATCATGGACTGGCCAGAGGGCAAAGATTTTGGAATGTCACCAGAGGAGGAGGTGATGCGTGCTGAAGAGGCCCCACCATATAATAAACTATCAGAAAGTGAAAAGCAGTATGCCTTGTTTACTGATGGGTCCTGCCGTATTGTGGGAAAACATCGGAGATGGAAGGCAGCTGTATGGAATCCTCAACGACAAGTTGCAGAAACTGCTGAAGGAGAGGGTGAATCGAGTCAGTTTGCCGAGGTGAAAGCCATCCAGCTGGCCCTGGACATTGCTGAACGAGAAAAGTGGCCAGTACTTTATCTCTATACTGACTCATGGATGGTGGCAAATGCCCTGTGGGGGTGGTTGCAGCAATGGAAGCAGAGCAACTGGCAACGCAGAGGTAAACCCATCTGGGCTGCTGCACTGTGGCAAGATATCGCTGCCCGGGTGCAGAACCTGGTGGTGAAGGTACGTCATGTAGACGCCCATGTACCCAAGAGTCGGGCCACTGAGGAACACCAGAACAACCAACAAGTGGACAAAGCTGCTAAGATTGAAGTGGCTCAGATGGACTTAGATTGGCAACATAAAGGTGAATTATTTTTGGCCCGGTGGGCCCATGACACTTCAGGTCATCAGGGCAGAGATGCAACATACAGATGGGCCCGTGATCGAGGGGTGGACTTAACAATGGACACTATTGCCCGGGTTATTCACGAGTGTGAAACATGTGCTGCAATTAAACAAGCCAAACGGTTAAAGCCTCTTTGGTATGGAGGACGATGGCTGAAGTATAAATATGGGGAGGCCTGGCAAATTGATTATATCACACTCCCACCAACCCGCCAAGGCAAGCGCCATATGCTTACCATGGTGGAAGCAACCACCGGATGGCTGGAAACATACGCTGTGCCCCACGCCACTGCCCGGAACACTATCCTGGGCCTTGAGAACCAGATTTTGTGGCGACATGGCACCCCAGAAAGAATTGAATCAGACAATGGGACTCATTTCTGGAATAACCTTATAGACACTTGGGCCAAAGAGCATGGCATTGAGTGGGTATATCACATCCCCTACCATGCACCAGCCTCTGGGAAAATCGAACGGTATAATGGGCTGTTAAAAACTACACTGAGAGCAATGGGTGGGGGAACTTTCAAGCATTGGGATACACACTTACCAAAGGCCACCTGGTTGGTCAACACCAGAGGATCTGCCAACAGGGCTGGCCCAGCACAGTCAGAACTTTTACATATTGTAGAGGGGGACAAAGTTCCTGTGGTGCACATGAAGAATTTGCTGGGGAAGACAGTCTGGGTTATTCCTGCTTCAGGTAAAGGCAAACCCACTCGTGGGATTGCTTTTGCTCAGGGACCTGGATATACTTGGTGGGTAATGCGGGAAGATGGGGAAGTCCGATGCGTACCTCAAGGGGATTTGATTTTAGGGGAAAACAGACAATGAACTCAATTGTACGCTGTTGCCTGCTATAGTCCATCAACTAGAAGTCTGCAGGGCACCAGCGACTGGCTCTGACTTCCCTCCGACCATCATCCCAACAGAGAATGAACTTTGATAGAACCGGATGAGTTCTACAGTAAAGGAATGATCAGCATCAGCAGGCAACGATCCAACACTGCATACAGCTTCTTCTGCCCTGAAAGACTGTTCCAAGAGATGGAGCCCAACATCATGAACCGAATGGACTCAGTAGCTTTATAGGAATTGGTCCGTGCACTAAGATAACAGTGCACCGAGATGAGAGTGAGGGTATATGGAAAATGTGGGATCTGAGCATGACGTGAATGGTATGGAACAAGGGGTGGATACTGTCCTGGGTTCAGCAGTGGCAGTCAGTTTCTTGTTTTTTTTTTCCTTCTTAGTAGCTGTTGCAGTACTGTGTTTTTGACTTTTGGCTTGGGAACAAAAAAAACTGATAACACCGATGTTTAGACTGACCAAGGATTTTGTGAGTCTCATGCTGTGCCAGGGAGGAGGAGGGGCCGGGAGGAAGCTTGGACAGGACACCTGACCCAGACTGGCCAAGGAGGTGTTCCATACCACAGCACGTCATGCCAGGGGATGGAACTGGGAGCTACCCGGAAGGGCACGTCCCCTGGTCGGGCGGGCTGTCTTTTCCGGCGGGCGGTATCGTATTCTCTTCCCTTGTTATTTCTCTTCTCGTTGTTATTGTTGGTGGCAGCAGTGGTGATTTGTGTTATACCTTAGTTATTAAACTGTTCTTATCTCAACCCGTGGGAGCTGCATTCTTTTGATTCTCCTCCCCGTCCCACCAGAAGCGGAGGGAAGAAAGGTGGTGGTGGTGGGGGGGGCAGTAGACTGCGTGGTTCTGATTTACAGCTTGGGCTTAAACCACGACAGGGGCTAATTTATGACCTTGGTGTCTAAGTTGTGTACTTGGTGTCTAAGTTGTGGGATTGGTGTCTAAGTTGTGGCATTGTTGTCTAAGTTGTGGACTTGGTGTCTAAGTTGTGGGCTTGGTGTGTGAGTTGTGGGTTTGCTGTCTAATTTGTGGCCTTGGTGTCTAAGTTGTGGGCTTGGTGTCTAAGTTGTGGACTTGGTGTCTAAGTTGTGGACTTGGTGTCTAAGTTGTGGACTTGGTGTCTAAGTTGTGGACTTGGTTTCTAATTTGTAAACTAGGTTTCTAAGTTGTGGACTGAGATGCGCTTTTATAACCTTAGTGTCTGCTTGGAGGACTTGGTGTCTAACTTGTGGATTTGGTGTCTAAGTTGTGGACTTGCTGTATAAGTTGAGGACTTGGTGTCTAATTTGTGGACTTGGTTTCTAAGTTGTGGACTGAGATGCTCATTTATAACCTTATTGTCTGCTTGGAGGACTTGGTGTCTAAGTTGTGGACTTGGTGTATAAGTTGAGGACTTGGTGTCTAATTTGTGGACTTGGTTTCTAAGTTGTGGACTGAGATGCGCTTTTATAACTTTAGTGTCTGCTTGGAGGACTTGGTGTCTAACTTCTGGACTTGGTGTATAAGTTGTTGAGTTGGTGTATAAGTTGAGGACTTGGTGTCTAATTTGTGGACTTGGTTTGTAAGTTGTCGACTGAGATGCGCTTTTATAACCTTAGTGTGTGCTTGGAGGACTTGGTGTCTAACTTGTGGGCTTGGTGTCTAAGTTGTGGAATTAGGGGCTAATTTATGACCTTGGTTTCCAAGTTGTGGACTTGGTGTCTAAGTTGTGGAATTAGGGGCTAATTTATGACCTTGGTGTCTATGTTGTGGATTTGGTGTCTTAAGTCGTGGACTTGGTGTCTAAGTTGTGGGCTTGGTGTCTAAGTTGTGGGCTTGGTGTCTAAGTTGTGGACTGAGATGCTCATTTATAACCTTAGTGTCTGCTTGGAGGACTTGGTGTCTAAGTTGTGGACTTGGTGTCTAAGTTGTGGACTTGGTGTATAAGTTGTGGACTTGGTGTATAAGTTGAGGACTTGGAGTTTAAGTTGTGGACTTGGTGTATAAGTTGAGGACTTGGTGTCTACTTTGTGGACTAGGTTTCTAAGTTGTGGACTGAGATGCGCTTTTATAGCCTTAGTGTCTGCTTGGAGGACTTGTTGTCTAACTTGTGGACTTGGTGTCTAAGTTGTGGAATTAGGGGCTAATTTATGACCTTGGTGTCTAAATTGTGGCCTTGGTGTCTAAGTTGTGGGCTTGGTGTGTAAGTTGTGGGATTGGTGTCTAAGTTGTGGGCTTGGTGTCCAAGTTGTGGGCTTGGTGTCTAAGTTGTGGGTTTGGTGTGTGAGTTGTGGGTTTGCTGTCTAATTTGTGGCCTTGGTGTCTAAGTTGTGGGCTTGGTGTCTAAGTTGTGGACTTGGTGTCTAAGTTGTGGACTTGGTGTCTAAGTTGTGGACTTGGTGTATAAGTTGAGGACTTGGTGTCTATGTTGTGGACTTGGTTTCTAATTTGTGGACTAGGTTTCTAAGTTGTGGACTGAGATGAGCTTTTATAACCTTAGTGTCTGCTTGGAGGACTTGTTGTCTAACTTGTGGACTTGGTGTCTAAGTTGTGGACTTGTTGTCTAAGATGTGGAATTAAGGGCTAATTTATGACCTTGGTGTCTAAGTTGTGCACTTGTTGTCTAAGTTGTGGAATTAGGGGCTAATTTATGATCTTGGTGTCTATGTTGTGGATTTGGTGTCTTAAGTTCTGGACTTTGTGTCTAAGTTGTGGCCTTAGTGTCTAAGTTGTGGCCTTGGTGTCTAAGTTGTGGGCTTGGTGTCTAAGTTGTGGGCTTGGTGTCTAAGTTGTGGACTTGGTGTAAAAGTTGAGGACTTGGTGTCTAATTTGTGGACTTGGTTTTTAAGTTGTGGACTGAGATGCTCATTTATAACCTTATTGTCTGCTTGGAGGACTTGGTGTCTAAGTTGTGGACTTGGTGTCTAAGTTGTGGACTTGGTGTCTAAGTTGAAGACTTGGTATCTAATTTGTGGACTGAGATGCGCTTTTATAACTTTAGTGTCTGCTTGGAGGACTTGGTGTCTAACTTGTGGAATTAGGGGCTAATTTATGACCTTGGTTTCCAAGTTGTGTACGTGGTGTCTAAATTGTGGAATTAAGGGCTAATTTATAACCTTGGTGTCTATGTTGTGTATTTGGTGTCTTAAGTTGTGGGCTTGGTGTCTAAGTTGTGGGCTTGGTGTCTAAGTTGTGGCCTTGGTGTCTAGGTTGGTGGCTTGGTGTCTAAGTTGTGGACTTCGTGTCTAAGTTGTGGCCTTGGTGTCTAAGTTGTGGGCTTGGTGTCTAAATTGTGGGCTTGGTGTGTAAGTTGTGGGCTTGGTGTATAAGTTGTGTTCTTGGTGTCTAAGTTGTGTGCTTGGTGTCTAAGTTGTGGGCTTGGTGTCTAAGTTGTGGACTGAGATGCTCATTTATAACCTTAGTGTCTGCTTGGAGGACTTGGTGTCTAAGTTGAGGACTTGGTATCTAATTTGTGGACTAGGTTTCTAAGTTGTGGACTGAGATGCGCTTTTATAACCTTAGTGTCTGCTTGGAGGACTTGGTGTCTAACTTGTGGACTTGGTGTCTAAGTTGTGGAATTAAGGGCTAATTTATGACCTTGGTGTCTAAGTTGTGCACTTGTTGTCTAATTTGTGGAATTAGGGGCTAATTTATGATCTTGATGTCTATGTTGTGGATTTGGTGTCTTAAGTTGTGGACTTGGTGCCTAAGTTGTGGACTTGGTGTCGAAGTTGTGTGCTGGGTGTCTAGGTTGTGGCCTTGGTGTCTAAGTTGTGGCCTTGGTGTCTAAATTGTGGGCTTGGTGTCTAAGTTGTGGGCTTGGTGTCTAAGTTGTGGACTGAAATGCTCATTTATAACCTTAGTGTCTGCTTGGAGGACTTGGTGTCTAAGTTGTGGGCTTGGTGTATAAGTTGTGGAGTTGGTGTATAAGTTGAGGACTTGGTGTCTAATTTGTGGACTTGGTGTCTAAGTTGTGGAATTAGGGGCTAATTTATGACGTTGGTTTCCAAGTTGTGGACTTGGTGTCTAAGTTGTGGAATTAAGGGCTAATTTATGACCTTGGTGTCTAGGTTGTGGATTTGGTGTCTTAAGTTGTCGACTTGGTGTCTAAGTTGTGGGCTTGGTGTCTAAGTTGTGGGCTTGGTGTCTAAGTTGTGGACTGAGATGCTCATTTATAACCTTAGTGTCTGTTTGGAGGACTTGGTGTCTAAGTTGTGGACTTGGTGTATAAGTTGTGGACTTGGTGTATATGTTGAGGACTTGGTGTTTAAGTTGTGGACTTGGTGTATAAGTTGAGGACTTGGTGTCTAATTTGTGGACTAGGTTTCTATGTTGTGCACTGAGATGCGCTTTTATAACCTTAGTGTCTGCTTGGAGGACTTGTTGTCTAACTTCTGGACTTGGTGTCTAAGTTGTGGAATTAGGGGCTTATTTATCACCTTGGTGTCTAAGTTGTGGACTTGGTGTCTAAGTTGTGGATTTAGGGGTGAATTTATGATCTTGGTGTCTATGTTGTGGATTTGGTGTCTTAAGTTGTGGCCTTGGTGTCTAAGTTGTGGGCTTGGTGTGTAAGTTGTGGGCTTGGTGTCTAAGTTGTGGGCTTGGTGTATAAGTTGAGGACATGGTGTCTAATTTGTGGACTTGGTTCCAAATTGTGGGCTTGGTGTCTAAGTTGTGTGCTTGTTGTCTAAGTTGTAGGCTTGGTGTCTAAGTAGTGGGCTTCGTGTCTAAGTAGTGGGCTTGGTGTCTAAGTTGTGGGCTTGGTGTCTAAGTTGTGGGCTTGGTGTCTATGTTGTGGGATTGGTGTCTAAGCTGTGCACTGAGATGCTCATTTATAACCTTAGTGTCTGCTTGGAGGACTTGGTGTCTAACTTGTGGACTTGGTGTCTAAGTTGTGGACTTGTTGTCTAAGTTGTGGAATTAGTGGCTAATTTATGATCTTGGTGTCTATGTTATGGATTTGGTGTCTTAAGTTGTGGACTTGGTGTCTAAGTTGTGGGCTTGGTGTCTAAGTTGTGGGCTTCGTGTCTAAGTTGTGGGCTTGTTGTATAAGTTGAGGACTTGGTGTCTAATTTGTGGACTTTGTTTCTAAGTTGTGGACTGAGATGCTCATTTATAATCTTATTGTCTGCTTGGAGGACTTGGTGCCTAAGTTGTGGACTTGGTGTCTAAGTTGTGGACTTGGTGTATAAGTTGAGGACTTGGTGTCTAATTTGTGGACTTGGTTTCTAAGTTGTGGACTGAGATGCGCTTTTATAACTTTAGTGTCTGCTTGGAGGACTTGGTGTCTAACTTGTGGAATTAGGGGCTAATTTATGACCTTGGTTTCCAAGTTTTGTACGTGGTGTCTAAATTGTGGAATTAGGGGCTAATTAATAACCTTGGTGTCTATGTTGTGGATTTGGTGTCTTAAGTTGTGGGCTTGGTGTCTAAGTTGTGGGCTTGGTGTCTAAGTTGTGGCCTTGGTGTCTAGGTTGTGGGCTTAGTGTCTAGGTTGTGGACTTCGTGTCTAAGTTGTGGCCTTGGTGTCTAAGTTGTGGCCTTGGTGTCTAAATTGTGGGCTTGGTGTCTAAGTTGTGGGCTTGGTGTCTAAGTTGTGGGCTTGGTGTCTAAGTTGTGTGCTTGGTGTCTACGTTGTGGGCTTGGTGTCTAAGTTGTGGGCTTGGTGTCTAAGTTGTGGACTGAGATACTCATTTATAACCTTAGTGTCTGCTTGGAGGACTTGGTGTCTAAGTTGTGGACTTGGTATCTAATTTGTGGACTAGGTTTCTAAGTTGTGGACTGAGATGCGCTTTTATAATCTTAGTGTCAGCTTGGAGGACTTGGTGTCTAACTTGTGGACTTGGTGTCTAAGTTGTGGAATTAAGGGCTAATTTATGACCTTGGTGTCTATGTTGTGGATTTGGTGTCTTAAGTTGTGGGCTTGGTGTCTATGTTGTGGGCTTGGTGTCTAAGTTGTGGCCTTGGTGTCTAAGTTGTGGCCTTGGTGTCTAGGTTGTGGGCTTGGTGTCTAGGTTGTGGACTTCGTGTCTAAGTTGTGGCCTTGGTGTCTAAGTTGTGGGATTGGTGTCTAAGTTGTGGACTTGGTGTCTAACTTGTGGACTGAGATGCGCTTTTATAACCTTAGTGTCTGCTTGGAGGACTTGGTGTCTAACTTGTGGACTTGGTGTCTAAGTTGTGGACTTGTTGTCTAAGTTGTGGAATTAGGGGCTAATTTATGATCTTGGTGTCTATGTTATGGATTTGGTGTCTTAAGTTGTGGACTTGGTGTCTAAGTTGTGGGCTTGGTGTCTAAGTTGTGGACTTGGTGTATAAGTTGAGGACTTGGTGTCTAATTTGTGGACTTGGTTTCTAAGTTGTCGACTGAGATGCGTTTTTATAACTTTAGTGTCTGCTTGGAGGACTTGGTGTCTAAGTTGTGGGCTTGGTGTATAAGTTGTGGACTTGGTGTATAAGTTGAGGACTTGGTGTCTAATTTGTGGACTTGGTGTCTAAGTTGTGGAATTAGGGGCTAATTTATGACCTTGGTTTCCAAGTTGTGGACTTGGTGTCTAAGTTGTGGAATTAGAGGCTAATTTATGACCTTGGTGTCTAGTTTGTGGATTTGGTGTCTTAAGTTGCGGACTTGGTGTCTAAGTTGTGGGCTTGGTTTCTAAGTTGTGGGCTTGGTGTCTAAGTTGTGGACTGAGATGCTCATTTATAATCTTAGTGTCTGTTTGGAGGACTTGGTTTCTAAGTTGTGGACTTGGTGTATAAGTTGTGGACTTGGTGTATATGTTGAGGACTTGGTGTTTAAGTTGTGGACTAGGTGTATAAGTTGAGGACTTGGTGTCTAATTTGTGGACTAGGTTTCTAAGTTGTGGACTGAGATGCGCTTTTATAACCTTAGTGTCTGCTTGGAGGACTTGTTGTCTAACTTGTGGACTTGGTGTCTAAGTTGTGGAATTAGGGGCTAATTTATGACCTTGGTGTCTAAGTTGTGGACTTGGTGTCTAAGTTGTGGAATTAGGGGTGAATTTATGATATTGGTGTCTATGTTGTGGATTTGGTGTCTTAAGTTGTGGCCTTGGTGTCTAAGTTGTGGGCTTGGTGTGTAAGTTGTGGGCTTGGTGTCTAAGTTGTGGGCTTGGTGTGTATGTTGTGGGCTGAGATGCACATTTATAAACTTAGTGTCTGCTTGGAGGTCTTGGTGTCTAAGTTGTGGGCTTGGTGTGTAAGTTGTGGACTTGGTGTCTAAGTTGTGGACTTGGTGTATAAGTTGAGGACATGGTGTCTAATTTGTGGACTTGATTCCAAATTGTGGGCTTGGTGTCTAAGTTGTGTGCTTGTTGTCTAAGTTATAGGCTTGGTGTCTAAGTAGTGGGCTTGGTGTCTAAGTTGTGGACTAGGTTTCTAAGTTGTGGACTGAGATGCGCTTTTATAACCTTAGTGTCTGCTTGGAGGACTTGTTGTCTAACTTGTGGACTTGGTGTCTAATTTGTGGAATTAGGGGCTAATTTATGACCTTGGTTTCCAAGTTGTGTACGTGGTGTCTAAATTGTGGAATTAGGGGTTAATTTATAACCTTGGTGTCTATGTTGTGGATTTGGTGTCTTAAGTTGTCGGCTTGGTGTCCAAGTTGTGGGCTTGGTGTCAAAGTTGTGGCCTTGGTGTCTAAGTTGTGGTCTTGGTGTCTAGGTTGTGGGCTTGGTGTCTAGGTTGTGGACTTCGTGTCTAAGTTTTGGCCTTGGTGTCTAAGTTGTGGGCTTGGTGTCTAAATTGTGGGCTTGGTGTGTAAGTTGTGGGCTTGGTGTCTATGTTGTGGGCTTGGTGACTAAGTTGTGGGCTTGGTGTCTAAGTTGTGGGCTTGGTGTCTAAGTTGTGGGCTTGGTGTCTAAGTTGTGGACTGAGATACTCATTTATAACCTTAGTGTCTTCATGGAGGACTTGGTGTCTAAGTTGTGGACTTGGTGTCTAATTTGTGGACTAGGTTTCTAAGTTGTGGACTGAGATGCGCTTTTATAACCTTAGTGTCTGCTTGGGGGACTTGGTGTCTAACTTGTGGACTTGGTGTCTAAGTTGTGGAATTAAGGGCTAATTTATGACCTTGGTGTCTAAGTTGTGCACTTGTCTTCTAAGTTGTAGAATTAGGGGCTAATTTATGATCTTGATGTCTATGTTGTGGATTTGGTGCCTTAAGTTGTGGACTTGGTGTCTAAGTTGTGGGCTTGGTGTGTCAGTTGTGGTTTTGCTGTCTAATTTTTGGGCTTCGTGTCTAAGTAGTGGGCTTGGTGTCTAAGTTGTGGGATTGGTGTCTATGTTGTGGGATTGGTGTCTAAGCTGTGCACTGAGATGCTCATTTATAACCTTAGTGTCTGCTTGGAGGACTTGGTGTCTAAGTTGTGGACTTGGTGTCTAAGTTGTGGACTTGGTGTCTAAGTTGTGGACTGAGATGCGCTTTTATAACCTTAGTGTCTGCTTGGAGGACTTGGTGTCTAACTTGTGGACTTGGTGTCTAATTTGTGGACTTGTTGTCTAAGTTGTGGAATTAGGGGCTAATTTATGATCTTGGTGTCTATGTTATGGATTTGGTGTCTTAAGTTGTGGACTTGGTGTCTAAGTTGTGGGCTTCGTGTCTAAGTTGTGGGCTTGGTGTGTAAGTTGTGGGCTTGGTGTATAAGTTGAGGACTTGGTGTCTAATTTGTGGACTTGGTTTCTAAGTTGTGGACTGAGATGCTCATTTATAACCTTATTGTCTGCTTGGAGGACTTGGTGACTAAGTTGTGGACTTGGTGTCTAAGTTGTGGACTTGGTGTATAAGTTGAGGACTTGGTGTCTAATTTGTGGACTTGGTTTCTAAGTTGTGGACTGAGATGCGCTTTTATAACTTTCGTGTCTGCTTGGAGGACTTGGTGTCTAACTTGTGGAATTAGGGGCTAATTTATGACCTTGGTTTCCAAGTTGTGTACGTAGTGTCTAAATTGTGGAATTAGGGGCTAATTTATAACCTTGGTGTCTATGTTGTGGATTTGGTGTCTTAAGTTGTGGGCTTGGTGTCTAAGTTGTGGCCTTGGTGTCTAGGTTGTGGGCTTGGTGTCTAGGTTGTGGACTTCGTGTCTAAGTTGTGGGCTTGGTGTCTAAGTTGTGGGCTTGGTGTGTAAATTGTGGGCTTGGTGTCTAAGTTGTGGGCTTGGTGTCTAAGTTGTGGGCTTGGTGTCTAAGTTGTGTGCTTGGTGTCTAAGTTGTGGACTGAGATACTCATTTATAACCTTAGTGTCTGCTTGGAGGACTTGGTGTCTAACTTGTGGACCTGGTATCTAATTTGTGGACTAGGTTTATAAGTTGTGGACTGAGATGCGCTTTTATAACCTTAGTGTCTGCTTGGAGGACTTGGTGTCTAACTTGTGGACTTGGTGTCTAAGTTGTGGAATTAGGAACTAATTTATGATCTTGGTGTCTATGTTATTGATTTGGTGTCTTAAGTTGTGGACTTGGTGTCTAAGTTGTGGCCTTAGTGTCTAAGTTGTGGGCTTGGTGTCTAAGTTGTGGGCTTCGTGTCTAAGTTGTGGGCTTGGTGTATAAGTTGAGGACTTGGTGTCTAATTTGTGGACTTGGTTTCTAAGTTGTGGACTGAGATGCTCATTTATAACCTTATTGTCTGCTTGGAGGACTTGGTGTTTAAGTTGTGGACTTGGTGTCTAAGTTGTGGACTTGGTGTATAAGTTGAGGACTTGGTGTCTAATTTGTGGACTTGGTTTCTAAGTTGTCGACTGAGATGCGCTTTTATAACTTTAGTGTCTGCTTGGAGGACTTGGTGTCTAAGTTCTGGAATTAGGGGCTAATTTATGACCTTGGTTTCCAAGTTTTGTACGTGGTGTCTAAATTGTGGAATTAGGGGCTAATTTATAACCTTGGTGTCTATGTTGTGGATTTGGTGTCTTAAGTTGTGGGCTTGGTGTCTAAGTTGTGGGCTTGGTGTCTAAGTTGTGGCCTTGGTGTCTAGGTTGTGGGCTTGGTGTCTAGTTTGTGGACTTCGTGTCTAAGATGTGGCCTTGGTGTCTAAGTTGTGGGCTTGGTGTCTAAATTGTGGGCTTGGTGTCTAAGTTGTGGGCTTGGTGTCTATGTTGTGGGCTTGGTGTCTAAATTGTGTGCTTGGTGTCTAAGTTGTGGGCTTGGTGTCTAAGTTGTGGGCTTGGTGTCTAAGTTGTGGACTGAGATACTCATTTATAACCTTAGTGTCTGCTTGGAGGACTTGGTGTCTAAGTTGTGGACTTGGTATCTAATTTGTGGACTAGGTTTCTAAGTTGTGGACTGAGATGCGCTTTTATAATCTTAGTGTCAGCTTGGAGGACTTGGTGTCTAACTTGTGGACTTGGTGTCTAAGTTGTGGAATTAAGGGCTAATTTATGACCTTGGTGTCTATGTTGTGGATTTGGTGTCTTAAGTTGTGGGCTTGGTGTCTAAGATGTGGGCTTGGTGTCTAAGTTGTGGCCTTGGTGTCTAAGTTGTGGCCTTGGTGTCTAGGTTGTGGGCTTGGTGTCTAGGTTGTGGACTTCGTGTCTAAGTTGTGGCCTTGGTGTCTAAGTTGTCGGCTTGGTGTCTAAGTTGTGGACTGAGATGCGCTTTTATAACCTTAGTGTCTGCTTGGAGGACTTGGTGTCTAACTTGTGGACTTGTTGTCTAAGTTGTGGAATTAGGGGCTAATTTATGATCTTGGTGTCTAGGTTAAGGATTTGGTGTCTTAAGTTGTGGACTTGGTGTCTAAGTTGTGGTCTTGGTGTCTAAGTTGTGGGCTTGGTGTCTAAGTTGTGGCCTTGGTGTCTAAGTTGTGCGCTTGGTTTCTAATTTGTGGACTTGGTTTCTAAGTTGTGGACTGAGATGCACATTTATAACCTTATTGTCTGCTTGGAGGACTTGGTGTCTAAGTTGTGGGCTTGGTGTCTAAGTTGTGGACTTGGTGTATAAGTTCAGGACTTGGTGTCTAATTTGTGGACTTGGTTTCTAAGTTGTGGACTGAGATGCGCTTTTATAACTTTCGTGTCTGCTTGGAGGACTTGGTGTCTAACTTGTGGAATTAGGGGCTAATTTATGACCTTGGTTTCCAAGTTGTGTACTTGGTGTCTAAATTGTGGAATTAGGGGCTAATTTATAACCTTGGTGTCTATGTTGCGGATTTGGTGTCTTAAGTTGTGGGCTTGGTGTCTAAGTTGTGGGCTTGGTGTCTAAGTTGTGGCCTTGGTGTCTAAGTTGTGGACTGAGATGCTCATTTATAACCTTAGTGTCTGCTTGGAGGACTTTGTGTCTAAGTTGTGGACTTGGTATCTAATTTGTGGACTTGGTGTATAAGTTGAGGACTTGGTGTCTAATTTGTGGACTTGGTTTCTAAGTTGTGGACTTGGTGTATAAGTTGAGGACTTGGTGTCTAATTTGTGGACTAGGTTTCTAAGTTGTGGACTGAGATGCGCTTTTATAACCTTAGTGTCTGCTTGGAGGACTTGTTGTCTAACTTGTGGACTTGGTGTCTAAGTTGTGGAATTAGGGGCTAATTTATGACCTTGGTTTCCAAGTTGTGTACGTGGTGTCTAAATTGTGGAATTAGGGGTTAATTTATAACCTTGGTGTCTATGTTGTGGATTTGGTGTCTTAAGTAGTGGGCTTGGTGTCTAAGTTGTGGGCTTGGTGTCTAAGTTGTGGGCTTGGTGTCTAAGTTGTGGGCTTGGTGTCTAAGTTGTGGGCTTGGTGTCTAAGTTGTGGGCTTGGTGTCTAAGTTGTGGACTGAGATACTCATTTATAACCTTAGTGTCTTCATGGAGGACTTGGTGTCTAAGTTGTGGACTTGGTGTCTAATTTGTGGACTAGGTTTCTACGTTGTGGACTGAGATGCGCTTTTATAACCTTAGTGTCTGCTTGGGGGACTTGGTGTCTAACTTGTGGGCTTGGCGTCTAAGTTGTGGAATTAGGGGCTAATTTATGATCTTGATGTCTATGTTGTGGATTTGGTGCTTAAGTTGTGGACTTGGTGTCTAAGTTGTGGGCTTGGTGTCTAAGTTGTGTCCTTGGTGTCTAAGTTGTGGGCTTGGTGTCTAGGTTGTGGCCTTGGTGTCTAAGTTGTGGACTTGGTGTCGAAGTTGTGGCCTTGGTGTCGAAGTTGTGGCCTTGGTGTCTAAGTTTTGGCCTTGGTGTCTAAGTTGTGGGCTTGGTGTCTAAGTTGTGGGATTGGTGTCTAAGTTGTGGGCTTGGTGTCTAAGTTGTGGGCTTGGTTTTTAAGTAGTGGACTGAGATGCGCTTTTATGACCTTTGTGTCTGCTTGGAGGACTTGGTGTCTAACATGTGGACTTGGTGTCTAAGTTGTGGGCTTGGTGTCTAAGTTGTGGACTTGGTTTTTAAGTTGTGGACAGAGATGAGCTTTTATGACCTTTGTGTCTGCTTGGAGGACTTGGTGTCTAAGTTGTGGACTTGGTGTCTACGTTGTGGAATTAGGGGCTAATTTATGATCTTGGTGTCTATGTTGTGGATTTGGTGTCTTAAGTTGTGGACTTGGTGTCTAAGTTGTGGGCTTGTTGTCTAAGTTGTGATCTTGGTGTCTAAGTTGTGGGCTTGGTGTATAAGTTGAGGACTTGGTGTCTAATTTGTGGACTTGGTTTCTAAGTTGTGGACTGAGATGCTCATTTATAACCTTGTTGTCTGCTTGGAGGACTTGGTGTCTAAGTTGTGGACTTGGTGTCTAAGTTGTGGACTTGGTGTATAAGTTGAGGACTTGGTGTCTAATTTGTGGACTTGGTTTCTAAGTTGTGGACTGAGATGCGCTTTTATAACTTTAGTGTCAGCTTGGAGGACTTGCTGTCTAACTTGTGGAATTAGGGGCTAATTTATGACTTTGGTTTCCAAGTTGTGTACGTGGTGTCTAAATTGTGGAATTAGGGGCTAATTTATAACTTTGGTGTCTATGTTGTGGATTTGGTGTCTTAAGTTGTGGGCTTGGTTTCTAAGTAGTGGGCTTGGTGTCTAAGTTGTGGGCTTGTTGTCTAAGTTGTGGGCTTGGTGTGTGAGTTGTGGTTTTGCTGTCTAATTTTTGGGCTTCGTGTCTAAGTTGTGGGCTTGGTGTCTAAGTTGTGGGCTTGGTGTCTAGGTTGTGGGATTGGTGTCTAAGCTGTGCACTGAGATGCTCATTTATAACATTAGTGTCTGCTTGGAGGACTTGGTGTCTAAGTTGTGGACTTGGTGTCTAAGTTGTGGACTTGGTGTCTAAGTTGTGGACTGAGATGCGCTTTTATAACCTTAGTGTCTGCTTGGAGGACTTGGTGTCTAACTTGTGGACTTGGTGTCTAATTTGTGGACTTGTTGTCTAAGTTGTGGAATTAGGGGCTAATTTATGATCTTGGTGTCTGTGTTATGGATTTGGTGTCTTAAGTTGTGGACTTGGTGTCTAAGTTGTGGGCTTCGTGTCTAAGTTGTGGGCTTGGTGTCTAAGTTGTGGGCTTGTTGTATAAGTTGAGGACTTGGTGTCTAATTTGTGGACTTGGTTTCTAAGTTGTGGACTGAGATGCTCATTTATAACCTTATTGTCTGCTTGGAGGACTTGGTGTCTAAGTTGTGGACTTGGTGTCTAAGTTGTGGACTTGGGGTATAAGTTGAGGACTTGGTGTGTAATTTGTGAACTTGGTTTTTAAGTTGTGGACTGAGATGCGCTTTTATAACTTTCGTGTCTGCTTGGAGGACTTGGTGTCTAAGTTGTGGAATTACGTGCTAATTTATGACCTTGGTTTCCAAGTTGTGTACGTGGTGTCTAAATTGTGGAATTAGGGGCTAATTTACAACCTTGGTGTCTATGTTGTGGATTTGGTGTCTTAAGTTGTGGGCTTGGTGTCTAAGTTGTGGGCCTGGTGTCTAAGTTGTGGCCTTGGTGTCTAGGTTGTGGGCTTGGTGTCTAGGTTGTGGACTTCGTGTCTAAGTTGTGGCCTTGGTGTCTAAGTTGTGGGCTTGGTGTCTAAATTTTGGGCTTGGTGTCTAAGTTGTGGGCTTGGTGTCTAAGTTGTGGGCTTGGTGTCTAAGTTGTGTGCTTGCTGTCTAAGTTGTGGGCTTGGTGTCTAAGTTGTGGGCTTGGTGTCTAAGTTGTGGACTGAGATACTCATTTATAACATTAGTGTCTGCTTGGAGGACTTGGTGTCTAAGTTGTGGACTTGGTATCTAATTTCTGGACTAGGTTTCTAAGTTGTGGACTGAGATGCGCTTTTATAACCTTAGTGTCTGCTTGGAGGACTTGGTGTCTAACTTGTGGACTTGTTGTCTAAGTTGTGGAATTAGGGGCTAATTTATGATCTTGGTGTCTATGTTAAGGATTTGGTGTCTTAAGTTGTGGATTTGGTGTCTAAGTTGTGGTCTTGGTGTCTAAGTTGTGGGCTTGGTGTCTAAGTTGTGGCCTTGGTGTCTAAGTTGTGGCCTTGGTGTCTAGGTTGTGGGCTTGGTGTGTAGGTTGTGGACTTCTTGTCTAAGTTGTGGCCTTGATGTCTAAGTTGTGGGCTTGGTGTCTAACTTGTGGACTTGGTGTTTAAGTTGTGGACTTGTTGTCTAAGTTGTGGAATTAGGGGCTAATTTATGATCTTGGTGTCTATGTTATGGATTTGGTGTCTAAGTTGTGGGCTTGGTGTCTAAGTTGTGGGCTTGGTGTCTAAGTTGTGGCCTTGGTGTTTAAGTTGTGGCCTTGGTGTCTAATGTGTGGACTTGGTTTCTAAGTTGTGGACTGAGATGCTCATTTATAACCTTATTGTCTGCTTGGAGGACTTGGTGTCTAAGTTGTGGACTTGGTATCTAATTTGTGGACTTGGTGTATAAGTTGTGGACTTGGTGTATAAGTTGAGGACTTGGTGTTTAAGTTGTGGTCTTGGTGTATAAGTTGAGGACTTGGTGTCTAATTTGTGGAATAGGTTTCTAAGTTGTGGACTGAGATGCGCTTTTATAACCTTAGTGTCTGCTTGAAGGACTTGTTGTCTAACTTGTGGACTTGGTGTCTAAGTTGTGGAATTAGGGGCTAATTTATGACCTTGGTTTCCAAGTTGTGTACGTGGTGTCTAAATTGTGGAATTAGGGGTTAATTTATAACCTTGGTGTCTATGTTGTGTATTTGGTGTCTTAAGTAGTGGGCTTGGTGTCTAAATTGTGGGCTTGGTGTCTAAGTTGTGGGCTTGGTGTCTAAGTTGTGGACTGAGATACTCATTTATAACCTTAGTGTCTTCATGGAAGACTTGGTGTCTAAGTTGTGGACTTGGTGTCTAATTTGTGGACTAGGTTTCTAAGTTGTGGACTGAGATGCGCTTTTATAACCTTAGTGTCTGCTTGGGGAACTTGGTGTCTAACTTGTGGACTTGGCGTCTAAGTTGTGGAATTAAGGGCTAATTTATGACCTTGGTGTCTAATTTGTGCACTTGTCGTCTAAGTTGTGGAATTAGGGGCTAATTTATGATCTTGATGTCTATGTTGTGGATTTGGTGCTTAAGTTGTGGACTTGGTGTCTAAATTGTGGGCTTGGTGTCTGAGTTGTGGCCTTGGTGTCTAAGTTGTGGGCTTGGTGTCTAGGTTGTGGCCTTGGTGTCTAAGTTGTGGACTTGGTGTCGAAGTTGTGGCCTTGGTGTCGAAATTGTGGCCTTGGTGTCTAAGTTGTGGGCTTGGTGTCTAAGTTGTGGGCTTGGTGTCTAAGTTGTGGGCTTGGTGTCTAAGTTGTGGGCTTGGTGTCTAAGTTGTGGGCTTGGTTTTTAAGTTGTGGACTGAGATGCGCTTTTATGACCTTTGTGTCTGCTTGGAGGACTTGGTGTCTAACTTGTGGACTTGGTGTCTAAGTTGTGGGCTTGGTGTCTAAGTTGTGGACTTGGTTTTTAAGTTGTGGACTGAGATGAGCTTTTATGACCTTTGTGTCTGCTTGGAGGACTTGGTGTCTAACTTGTGGACTTGGTGTCTAAGTTGTGGACTTGTTGTCTAAGTTGTGGAATTAGGGGCTAATTTATGATCTTGGTGTCTATGTTGTGGATTTGGTGTCTTAAGTTGTGGACTTGGTGTCTAAGTTGTGGGCTTGGTGTCTTACGTTGTGGACTTGGTGTCTAAGTTTTGGGCTTCGTGTCTAAGTTGTGGGCTTGGTGTCTAAGTTGTGGGCTTGGTGTCTAAGTTGTGGGCTTGGTGTATAAGTTGAGGACTTGGTGTCTAATTTGTGGACTTGTTTTCTAAGTTGTGGACTGAGATGCTCATTTATAACCTTATTGTCTGCTTGGAGGACTTGGTGTCTAAGTTGTGGACTTGGTGTCTAAGTTGTGGAATTAGGGGCTAATTTATGACCTTGGTTTCCAAGTTGTGTACGTGGTGTCTAAATTGTGGAATTAGGGGTTAATTTATAACCTTGGTGTCTATGTTGTGGATTTGGTGTCTTAAGTAGTGGGCTTGGTGTCTAAATTGTGGGCTTGGTGTCTAAGTTGTGGGCTTGGTGTCTAAGTTGTGTGCTTGGTGTCTAAGTTGTGGGCTTGGTGTCTAAGTTGTGGGCTTGGTGTCTAAGTTGTGGACTGAGATACTCATTTATAACCTTAGTGTCTTCATGGAGGACTTGGTGTCTAAGTTGTGGACTTGGTGTCTAATTTGTGGACTAGGTTTCTACGTTGTGGACTGAGATGCGCTTTTATAACCTTAGTGTCTGCTTGGGGGACTTGGTGTCTAACTTGTGGGCTTGGCGTCTAAGTTGTGGAATTAGGGGCTAATTTATGATCTTGATGTCTATGTTGTGGATTTGGTGCTTAAGTTGTGGACTTGGTGTCTAAGTTGTGGGCTTGGTGTCTAAGTTGTGTCCTTGGTGTCTAAGTTGTGGGCTTGGTGTCTAGGTTGTGGCCTTGGTGTCTAAGTTGTGGACTTGGTGTCGAAGTTGTGGCCTTGGTGTCGAAGTTGTGGCCTTGGTGTCTAAGTTTTGGCCTTGGTGTCTAAGTTGTGGGCTTGGTGTCTAAGTTGTGGGCTTGGTGTCTAAGTTGTGGGCTTGGTTTTTAAGTTGTGGACTGAGATGCGCTTTTATGACCTTTGTGTCTGCTTGGAGGACTTGGTGTCTAACATGTGGACTTGGTGTCTAAGTTGTGGGCTTGGTGTCTAAGTTGTGGACTTGGTTTTTAAGTTGTGGACAGAGATGAGCTTTTATGACCTTTGTGTCTGCTTGGAGGACTTGGTGTCTAAGTTGTGGACTTGGTGTCTACGTTGTGGAATTAGGGGCTAATTTATGATCTTGGTGTCTATGTTGTGGATTTGGTGTCTTAAGTTGTGGACTTGGTGTCTAAGTTGTGGGCTTGTTGTCTAAGTTGTGATCTTGGTGTCTAAGTTGTGGGCTTGGTGTATAAGTTGAGGACTTGGTGTCTAATTTGTGGACTTGGTTTCTAAGTTGTGGACTGAGATGCTCATTTATAACCTTGTTGTCTGCTTGGAGGACTTGGTGTCTAAGTTGTGGACTTGGTGTCTAAGTTGTGGACTTGGTGTATAAGTTGAGGACTTGGTGTCTAATTTGTGGACTTGGTTTCTAAGTTGTGGACTGAGATGCGCTTTTATAACTTTAGTGTCAGCTTGGAGGACTTGCTGTCTAACTTGTGGAATTAGGGGCTAATTTATGACTTTGGTTTCCAAGTTGTGTACGTGGTGTCTAAATTGTGGAATTAGGGGCTAATTTATAACTTTGGTGTCTATGTTGTGGATTTGGTGTCTTAAGTTGTGGGCTTGGTGTCTAAGTAGTGGGCTTGGTGTCTAAGTTGTGGGCTAGTTGTCTAAGTTGTAGGCTTGGTGTGTGAGTTGTGGTTTTGCTGTCTAATTTTTGGGCTTCGTGTCTAAGTTGTGGGCTTGGTGTCTAAGTTGTGGGCTTGGTGTCTAGGTTGTGGGATTGGTGTCTAAGCTGTGCACTGAGATGCTCATTTATAACCTTAGTGTCTGCTTGGAGGACTTGGTGTCTAAGTTGTGGACTTGGTGTCTAAGTTGTGGACTTGGTGTCTAAGTTGTGGACTGAGATGCGCTTTTATAACCTTAGTGTCTGCTTGGAGGACTTGGTGTCTAACTTGTGGACTTGGTGTCTAATTTGTGGACTTGTTGTCTAAGTTGTGGAATTAGGGGCTAATTTATGATCTTGGTGTCTATGTTATGGATTTGGTGTCTTAAGTTGTGGACTTGGTGTCTAAGTTGTGGGCTTCGTGTCTAAGTTGTGGGCTTGGTGTCTAAGTTGTGGGCTTGTTGTATAAGTTGAGGACTTGGTGTCTAATTTGTGGACTTGGTTTCTAAGTTGTGGACTGAGATGCTCATTTATAACCTTATTGTCTGCTTGGAGGACTTGGTGTCTAAGTTGTGGACTTGGTGTCTAAGTTGTGGACTTGGGGTATAAGTTGAGGACTTGGTGTGTAATTTGTGGACTTGGTTTTTAAGTTGTGGACTGAGATGCGCTTTTATAACTTTCGTGTCTGCTTGGAGGACTTGGTGTCTAAGTTGTGGAATTACGTGCTAATTTATGACCTTGGTTTCCAAGTTGTGTACGTGGTGTCTAAATTGTGGAATTAGGGGCTAATTTACAACCTTGGTGTCTATGTTGTGGATTTGGTGTCTTAAGTTGTGGGCTTGGTGTCTAAGTTGTGGGCCTGGTGTCTAAGTTGTGGCCTTGGTGTCTAGGTTGTGGGCTTGGTGTCTAGGTTGTGGACTTCGTGTCTAAGTTGTGGCCTTGGTGTCTAAGTTGTGGGCTTGGTGTCTAAATTTTGGGCTTGGTGTCTAAGTTGTGGGCTTGGTGTCTAAGTTGTGGGCTTGGTGTCTAAGTTGTGTGCTTGCTGTCTAAGTTGTGGGCTTGGTGTCTAAGTTGTGGGCTTGGTGTCTAAGTTGTGGACTGAGATACTCATTTATAACATTAGTGTCTGCTTGGAGGACTTGGTGTCTAAGTTGTGGACTTGGTATCTAATTTCTGGACTAGGTTTCTAAGTTGTGGACTGAGATGCGCTTTTATAATCTTCGTGTCTGCTTGGAGGACTTGGTGTCTAACTTGTGGACTTGGTGTCTAAGTTGTGGAATTAAGGGCTAATTTATGACCTTGGTGTCTATGTTGTGGATTTGGTGTCTTAAGTTGTGGGCTTGGTGTCTATGTTGTGGGCTTGGTGTCTATGTTGTGGGCTTGGTGTCTAAGTTGTGGCCTTGGTGTCTAAGTTGTGGCCTTGGTGTCTAGGTTGTGGGCTTGGTGTGTAGGTTGTGGACTTCTTGTCTAAGTTGTGGCCTTGATGTCTAAGTTGTGGGCTTGGTGTCTAAGTTGTGGACTTGGTGTCTAAGTTGTGGACTGAGATGCGCTTTTATAACCTTAGTGTCTCCTTGGAGGACTTGGTGTCTAAGTTGTGGACTTGGTGTCTAAGTTGTGGACTTGGGGTATAAGTTGAGGACTTGGTGTGTAATTTGTGGACTTGGTTTTTAAGTTGTGGACTGAGATGCGCTTTTATAACTTTCGTGTCTGCTTGGAGGACTTGGTGTCTAAGTTGTGGAATTACGTGCTAATTTATGACCTTGGTTTCCAAGTTGTGTACGTGGTGTCTAAATTGTGGAATTAGGGGCTAATTTACAACCTTGGTGTCTATGTTGTGGATTTGGTGTCTTAAGTTGTGGGCTTGGTGTCTAAGTTGTGGGCCTGGTGTCTAAGTTGTGGCCTTGGTGTCTAGGTTGTGGGCTTGGTGTCTAGGTTGTGGACTTCGTGTCTAAGTTGTGGCCTTGGTGTCTAAGTTGTGGGCTTGGTGTCTAAATTTTGGGCTTGGTGTCTAAGTTGTGGGCTTGGTGTCTAAGTTGTGGGCTTGGTGTCTAAGTTGTGTGCTTGCTGTCTAAGTTGTGGGCTTGGTGTCTAAGTTGTGGGCTTGGTGTCTAAGTTGTGGACTGAGATACTCATTTATAACATTAGTGTCTGCTTGGAGGACTTGGTGTCTAAGTTGTGGACTTGGTATCTAATTTCTGGACTAGGTTTCTAAGTTGTGGACTGAGATGCGCTTTTATAATCTTCGTGTCTGCTTGGAGGACTTGGTGTCTAACTTGTGGACTTGGTGTCTAAGTTGTGGAATTAAGGGCTAATTTATGACCTTGGTGTCTATGTTGTGGATTTGGTGTCTTAAGTTGTGGGCTTGGTGTCTATGTTGTGGGCTTGGTGTCTATGTTGTGGGCTTGGTGTCTAAGTTGTGGCCTTGGTGTCTAAGTTGTGGCCTTGGTGTCTAGGTTGTGGGCTTGGTGTGTAGGTTGTGGACTTCTTGTCTAAGTTGTGGCCTTGATGTCTAAGTTGTGGGCTTGGTGTCTAAGTTGTGGACTTGGTGTCTAAGTTGTGGACTGAGATGCGCTTTTATAACCTTAGTGTCTCCTTGGAGGACTTGGTGTCTAACTTGTGGACTTGGTGTTTAAGTTGTGGACTTGTTGTCTAAGTTGTGGAATTAGGGGCTAATTTATGATCTTGGTGTCTATGTTATGGATTTGGTGTCTAAGTTGTGGGCTTGGTGTCTAAGTTGTGGGCTTGGTGTCTAAGTTGTGGCCTTGGTGTTTAAGTTGTGGCCTTGGTGTCTAATGTGTGGACTTGGTTTCTAAGTTGTGGACTGAGATGCTCATTTATAACCTTATTGTCTGCTTGGAGGACTTGGTGTCTAAGTTGTGGACTTGGTATCTAATTTGTGGACTTGGTGTATAAGTTGTGGACTTGGTGTATAAGTTGAGGACTTGGTGTTTAAGTTGTGGTCTTGGTGTATAAGTTGAGGACTTGGTGTCTAATTTGTGGAATAGGTTTCTAAGTTGTGGACTGAGATGCGCTTTTATAACCTTAGTGTCTGCTTGAAGGACTTGTTGTCTAACTTGTGGACTGGGTGTCTAAGTTGTGGAATTAGGGGCTAATTTATGACCTTGGTTTCCAAGTTGTGTACGTGGTGTCTAAATTGTGGAATTAGGGGTTAATTTATAACCTTGGTGTCTATGTTGTGTATTTGGTGTCTTAAGTAGTGGGCTTGGTGTCTAAATTGTGGGCTTGGTGTCTAAGTTGTGGGCTTGGTGTCTAAGTTGTGGACTGAGATACTCATTTATAACCTTAGTGTCTTCATGGAAGACTTGGTGTCTAAGTTGTGGACTTGGTGTCTAATTTGTGGACTAGGTTTCTAAGTTGTGGACTGAGATGCGCTTTTATAACCTTAGTGTCTGCTTGGGGAACTTGGTGTCTAACTTGTGGACTTGGCGTCTAAGTTGTGGAATTAAGGGCTATTTTATGACCTTGGTGTCTAATTTGTGCACTTGTCGTCTAAGTTGTGGAATTAGGGGCTAATTTATGATCTTGATGTCTATGTTGTGGATTTGGTGCTTAAGTTGTGGACTTGGTGTCTAAGTTGTGGGCTTGGTGTCTGAGTTGTGGCCTTGGTGTCTAAGTTGTGGGCTTGGTGTCTAGGTTGTGGCCTTGGTGTCTAAGTTGTGGACTTGGTGTCGAAGTTGTGGCCTTGGTGTCGAAGTTGTGGCCTTGGTGTCTAAGTTGTGGGCTTGGTGTCTAAGTTGTGGGCTTGGTGTCTAAGTTGTGGGCTTGGTGTCTAAGTTGTGGGCTTGGTGTCTAAGTTGTGGGCTTGGTTTTTAAGTTGTGGACTGAGATGCGCTTTTATGACCTTTGTGTCTGCTTGGAGGACTTGGTGTCTAACTTGTGGACTTGGTGTCTAAGTTGTGGGCTTGGTGTCTAAGTTGTGGACTTGGTTTTTAAGTTGTGGACTGAGATGAGCTTTTATGACCTTTGTGTCTGCTTGGAGGACTTGGTGTCTAACTTGTGGACTTGGTGTCTAAGTTGTGGACTTGTTGTCTAAGTTGTGGAATTAGGGGCTAATTTATGATCTTGGTGTCTATGTTGTGGATTTGGTGTCTTAAGTTGTGGACTTGGTGTCTAAGTTGTGGGCTTGGTGTCTTACGTTGTGGACTTGGTGTCTAAGTTGTGGGCTTCGTGTCTAAGTTGTGGGCTTGGTGTCTAAGTTGTGGGCTTGGTGTCTAAGTTGTGGGCTTGGTGTATAAGTTGAGGACTTGGTGTCTAATTTGTGGACTTGTTTTCTAAGTTGTGGACTGAGATGCTCATTTATAACCTTATTGTCTGCTTGGAGGACTTGGTGTCTAAGTTGTGGACTTGGTGTCTAAGTTGTGGACTTGGGGTATAAGTTGAGGACTTGGTGTGTAATTTGTGGACTTGGTTTTTAAGTTGTGGACTGAGATGCGCTTTTATAACTTTCGTGTCTGCTTGGAGGACTTGGTGTCTAACTTGTGGACTTGGTGTCTAGGTTGTGGACTTCGTGTCTAAGTTGTGGCCTTGGTGTCTAAGTTGTGGGCTTGGTGTCTAAATTTTGGGCTTGGTGTCTAAGTTGTGGGCTTGGTGTCTAAGTTGTGGGCTTGGTGTCTAAGTTGTGGACTGAGATACTCATTTATAACATTAGTGTCTGCTTGGAGGACTTGGTGTCTAAGTTGTGGACTTGGTATCTAATTTCTGGACTAGGTTTCTAAGTTGTGGACAGAGATGCGCTTTTATAACCTTAGTGTCTGCTTGGAGGACTTGGTGTCTAACTTGTGGACTTGGTGTCTAAGTTGTGGAATTAAGGGCTAATTTATGACCTTGGTGTCTATGTTGTGGATTTGGTGTCTTAAGTTGTGGGCTTGGTGTCTATGTTGTGGGCTTGGTGTCTAAGTTGTGGCCTTGGTGTCTAAGTTGTGGCCTTGGTGTCTAGGTTGTGGGCTTGGTGTGTAGGTTGTGGACTTCTTGTCTAAGTTGTGGCCTTGATGTCTAATTTGTGGGCTTGGTGTCTAAGTTGTGGACTTGGTGTCTAAGTTGTGGACTGAGATGCGCTTTTATAACCTTAGTGTCTCCTTGGAGGACTTGGTGTCTAACTTGTGGACTTGGTGTTTAAGTTGTGGACTTGTTGTCTAAGTTGTGGAATTAGGGGCTAATTTATGATCTTGGTGTCTATGTTATGGATTTGGTGTCTAAGTTGTGGGCTTGGTGTCTAAGTTGTGGGCTTGGTGTCTAAGTTGTGGGCTTGGTGTTTAAGTTGTGGCCTTGGTGTCTAATGTGTGGACTTGGTTTCTAAGTTGTGGACTGAGATGCTCATTTATAACCTTATTGTCTGCTTGGAGGACTTGGTGTCTAAGTTGTGGACTTGGTGTCTAAGTTGTGGACTTGGTGTATAAGTTGTGGACTTGGTGTATAAGTTGAGGACTTGGTGTTTAAGTTGTGGACTTGGTGTATAAGTTGAGGACTTGGTGTCTAATTTGTGGACTAGGTTTCTAAGTTGTGGACTGAGATGCGCTTTTATAACCTTAGTGTCTGCTTGGAGGACTTGTTGTCTAACTTGTGGACTTGGTGTCTAAGTTGTGGAATTAGGGGCTAATTTATGACCTTGGTTTCCAAGTTGTGTACGTGGTGTCTAAATTGTGGAATTAGGGGTTAATTTATAACCTTGGTGTCTATGTTGTGGATTTGGTGTCTTAAGTAGTGGGCTTGGTGTCTAAATTTTGGGCTTGGTGTCTAAGTTGTGGGCTTGGTGTCTAAGTTGTGGGCTTGGTGTCTAAGTTGTGTGCTTGGTGTCTAAATTGTGGGCTTGGTGTCTAAGTTGTAGGCTTGGTGTCTAAGTTGTGGACTGAGATACTCATTTATAACCTTAGTGTCTTCATGGAAGACTTGGTGTCTAAGTTGTGGACTTGGTGTCTAATTTGTGGACTAGGTTTCTAAGTTGTGGACTGAGATGCGCTTTTATAACCTTAGTGTCTGCTTGGGGGACTTGGTGTCTAACTTGTGGACTTGGCGTCTAAGTTGTGGAATTAAGGGCTAATTTATGACCTTGGTGTCTAAGTTGTGCACTTGTCGTCTAAGTTGTGGAATTAGGGGCTAATTTATGATCTTGATGTCTATGTTGTGGATTTGGTGCTTAAGTTGTGGACTTGGTGCCTAAGTTGTGGGCTTGGTGTCTAAGTTGTGGCCTTGGTGTCTAAGTTGTGGCCTTGGTGTCTAAGTTGTGGGCTTGGTGTCTAGGTTGTGGCCTTGGTGTCTAAGTTGTGGACTTGGTGTCGAAGTTGTGGCCTTGGTGTCGAAGTTGTGGCCTTGGTGTCTAAGTTGTGGGCTTGGTGTCTAAGTTGTGGGCTTGGTGTCTAAGTTGTGGGCTTGGTTTTTAAGTTGTGGACTGAGATGCGCTTTTATGACCTTTGTGTCTGCTTGGAGGACTTGGTGTCTAACTTGTGGACTTGGTGTCTAAGTTGTGGGCTTGGTGTCTAAGTTGTGGACTTGGTTTTTAAGTTGTGGACTGAGATGAGCTTTTATGACCTTTGTGTCTGCTTGGAGGACTTGGTGTCTAACTTGTGGACTTGGTGTCTAAGTTGTGGACTTGTTGTCTAAGTTGTGGAATTAGGGGCTAATTTATGATCTTGGTGTCTATGTTGTGGATTTGGTGTCTTAAGTTGTGGACTTGGTGTCTAAGTTGTGGGCTTGGTGTCTAAGTTGTGGGCTTGGTGTCTAAGTTGTGGGATTGGTGTCTAAGTTGTGGACTTGGTGTATAAGTTGAGGACTTGGTGTCTAATTTGTGGACTTGGTTTCTAAGTTGTGGACTGAGATGCTCATTTATAACCTTATTGTCTGCTTGGAGGACTTGGTGTCTAAGTTGTGGACTTGGTGTCTAAGTTGTGGACTTGGTGTATAAGTTCAGGACTTGGTGTCTAATTTGTGGACTTGGTTTCTAAGTTGTGGACTGAGATGCGCTTTTATAACTTTAGTGTCAGCTTGGAGGACTTGCTGTCTAACTTGTGGAATTAGGGGCTAATTTATGACCTTGGTTTCCAAGTTGTGTACGTGGTGTCTAAATTGTGGAATTAGGGGCTAATTTATAACCTTGGTGTCTATGTTGTGGATTTGGTGTCTTAAGTTGTGGGCTTGGTGTCTAAGTAGTGGGCTTGGTGTCTAAGTTGTGGGCTTGTTGTCTAAGTTGTGGGCTTGGTGTGTGAGTTGTGGTTTTGCTGTCTAATTTTTGGGCTTCGTGTCTAAGTTGTGGGCTTGGTGTCTAAGTTGTGGGCTTGGTATCTAGGTTGTGGGATTGGTGTCTAAGCTGTGCACTGAGATGCTCATTTATAACCTTAGTGTCTGCTTGGAGGACTTGGTGTCTAAGTTGTGGACTTGGTGTCTAAGTTGTGGACTTGGTGTCTAAGTTGTGGACTGAGATGCGCTTTTATAACCTTAGTGTCTGCTTGGAGGACTTGGTGTCTAACTTGTGGACTTGGTGTCTAATTTGTGGACTTGTTGTCTAAGTTGTGGAATTAGGGGCTAATTTATGATCTTGGTGTCTATGTTATGGATTTGGTGTCTTAAGTTGTGGACTTGGTGTCTAAGTTGTGGGCTTCGTGTCTAAGTTGTGGGCTTGGTGTCTAAGTTGTGGGCTTGTTGTATAAGTTGAGGACTTGGTGTCTAATTTGTGGACTTGGTTTCTAAGTTGTGGACTGAGATGCTCATTTATAACCTTATTGTCTGCTTGGAGGACTTGGTGTCTAAGTTGTGGACTTGGTGTCTAAGTTGTGGACTTGGGGTATAAGTTGAGGACTTGGTGTGTAATTTGTGGACTTGGTTTTTAAGTTGTGGACTGAGATGCGCTTTTATAACTTTCGTGTCTGCTTGGAGGACTTGGTGTCTAACTTGTGGAATTACGTGCTAATTTATGACCTTGGTTTCCAAGTTGTGTACGTGGTGTCTAAATTGTGGAATTAGGGGCTAATTTATAACCTTGGTGTCTATGTTGTGGATTTGGTGTCTTAAGTTGTGGGCTTGGTGTCTAAGTAGTGGGCTTGGTGTCTAAGTTGTGGGCTTGTTGTCTAAGTTGTGGGCTTGGTGTGTGAGTTGTGGTTTTGCTGTCTAATTTTTGGGCTTCGTGTCTAAGTTGTGGGCTTGGTGTCTAAGTTGTGGGCTTGGTATCTAGGTTGTGGGATTGGTGTCTAAGCTGTGCACTGAGATGCTCATTTATAACCTTAGTGTCTGCTTGGAGGACTTGGTGTCTAAGTTGTGGACTTGGTGTCTAAGTTGTGGACTTGGTGTCTAAGTTGTGGACTGAGATGCGCTTTTATAACCTTAGTGTCTGCTTGGAGGACTTGGTGTCTAACTTGTGGACTTGGTGTCTAATTTGTGGACTTGTTGTCTAAGTTGTGGAATTACGTGCTAATTTATGACCTTGGTTTCCAAGTTGTGTACGTGGTGTCTAAATTGTGGAATTAGGGGCTAATTTATAACCTTGGTGTCTATGTTGTGGATTTGGTGTCTTAAGTTGTGGGCTTGGTGTCTAAGTTGTGGGCCTGGTGTCTAAGTTGTGGCCTTGGTGTCTAGGTTGTGGGCTTGGTGTCTAGGTTGTGGACTTCGTGTCTAAATTGTGGCCTTGGTGTCTAAGTTGTGGGCTTGGTGTCTAAATTTTGGGCTTGGTGTCTAAGTTGTGGGCTTGGTGTCTAAGTTGTGGGCTTGGTGTCTAAGTTGTGGGCTTGGTGTCTAAGTTGTGGGCTTGGTGTCTAAGTTGTGTGCTTGCTGTCTAAGTTGTGGGCTTGGTGTCTAAGTTGTGGGCTTGGTGTCTAAGTTGTGGACTGAGATACTCATTTATAACATTAGTGTCTGCTTGGAGGACTTGGTGTCTAAGTTGTGGACTTGGTATCTAATTTCTGGACTAGGTTTCTAAGTTGTGGACTGAGATGCGCTTTTATAATCTTCGTGTCTGCTTGGAGGACTTGGTGTCTAACTTGTGGACTTGGTGTCTAAGTTGTGGAATTAAGGGCTAATTTATGACCTTGGTGTCTATGTTGTGGATTTGGTGTCTTAAGTTGTGGGCTTGGTGTCTATGATGTGGGCTTGGTGTCTAAGTTGTGGCCTTGGTGTCTAGGTTGTGGGCTTGGTGTCTAGGTTGTGGACTTCTTGTCTAAGTTGTGGCCTTGATGTCTATGTTGTGGGCTTGGTGTCTAAGTTGTGGACTTGGTGTCTAAGTTGTGGACTGAGATGCGCTTTTATAACCTTAGTGTCTCCTTGGAGGACTTGGTGTCTAACTTGTGGACTTGGTGTCTAAGTTGTGGACTTGTTGTCTAAGTTGTGGAATTAGGGGCTAATTTATGATCTTGGTGTCTATGTTATGGATTTGGTGTCTAAGTTGTGGGCTTGGTGTCTAAGTTGTGGGCTTGGTGTCTAAGTTGTGGCCTTGGTGTTTAAGTTGTGGCCTTGGTGTCTAATGTGTGGACTTGGTTTCTAAGTTGTGGACTGAGATGCTCATTTATAACCTTATTGTCTGCTTGGAGGACTTGGTGTCTAAGTTGTGGACTTGGTGTCTAAGTTGTGGACTTGCTGTATAAGTTGAGGACTTGGTGTCTAATTTGTCGACTTGGTTTCTAAGTTGTCGACTGAGATGCGCTTTTATAACTTTAGTGACTGCTTGGTGGACTTGGTGTCTAACTTGTGGAATTAGGGGCTAATTTATGACTTTGGTTTCCAAGTTGTTTACGTGGTGTCTAAATTGTGGAATTAGGGGTTAATTTATAACCTTGGTGTCTATGTTGCGGATTGGTGTCTAAGTTGTGGACTTGGTGTCTAAGTTGTGGACTTGGTGTCTAAGTTGTGGACTGAGATGCGCTTTTATAACCTTAGTGTCTGCTTGGAGGACTTGGTGTCTAACTTGTGGACTTGGTGTCTAATTTGTGGACTTGTTGTCTAAGTTGTGGAATTAGGGGCTAATTTATGATCTTGGTGTCTATGTTATGGATTTGGTGTCTTAAGTTGTGGACTTGGTGTCTAAGTTGTGGCCTTCGTGTCTAAGTTGTGGGCTTGGTGTCTAAGTTGTGGGCTTGTTGTATAAGTTGAGGACTTAGTGTCTAATTTGTGGACTTGGTTTCTAAGTTGTGTACTGAGATGCTCATTTATAACCTTATTGTCTGCTTGGAGGACTTGGTGTCTAAGTTGTGGACTTGGTGTCTAAGTTGTGGACTTGGGGTATAAGTTGAGGACTTGGTGTGTAATTTGTGGACTTGGTTTTTAAGTTGTGGACTGAGATGCGCTTTTATAACTTTCGTGTCTGCTTGGAGGACTTGGTGTCTAAGTTGTGGAATTAGGGGCTAATTTATGACCTTGGTTTCCAAGTTGTGTACGTGGTGTCTAAATTGTGGAATTAGGGGCTAATTTATAACCTTGGTGTCTATGTTGTGGATTTGGTGTCTTAAGTTGTGGGCTTGGTGTCTAAGTTGTGGGCCTGGTGTCTAAGTTGTGGCCTTGGTGTCTAGGTTGTGGGCTTGGTGTCTAGGTTGTGGACTTCGTGTCTAAATTGTGGCCTTGGTGTCTAAGTTGTGGGCTTGGTGTCTAAATTTTGGGCTTGGTGTCTAAGTTGTGGGCTTGGTGTCTAAGTTGTGGGCTTGGTGTCTAAGTTGTGGGCTTGCTGTCTAAGTTGTGGGCTTGGTGTCTAAGTTGTGGGCTTGGTGTCTAAGTTGTGGACTGAGATACTCATTTATAACATTAGTGTCTGCTTGGAGGACTTGGTGTCTAAGTTGTGGACTTGGTATCTAATTTCTGGACTAGGTTTCTAAGTTGTGGACTGAGATGCGCTTTTATAATCTTCGTGTCTGCTTGGAGGACTTGGTGTCTAACTTGTGGACTTGGTGTCTAAGTTGTGGAATTAAGGGCTAATTTATGACCTTGGTGTCTATGTTGTGGATTTGGTGTCTTAAGTTGTGGGCTTGGTGTCTATGATGTGGGCTTGGTGTCTAAGTTGTGGCCTTGGTGTCTAGGTTGTGGGCTTGGTGTCTAGGTTGTGGACTTCTTGTCTAAGTTGTGGCCTTGATGTCTAAGTTGTGGGCTTGGTGTCTAAGTTGTGGACTTGGTGTCTAAGTTGTGGACTGAGATGCGCTTTTATAACCTTAGTGTCTCCTTGGAGGACTTGGTGTCTAACTTGTGGACTTGGTGTCTAAGTTGTGGACTTGTTGTCTAAGTTGTGGAATTAGGGGCTAATTTATGATCTTGGTGTCTATGTTATGGATTTGGTGTCTAAGTTGTGGGCTTGGTGTCTAAGTTGTGGGCTTGGTGTCTAAGTTGTGGCCTTGGTGTTTAAGTTGTGGCCTTGGTGTCTAATGTGTGGACTTGGTTTCTAAGTTGTGGACTGAGATGCTCATTTATAACCTTATTGTCTGCTTGGAGGACTTGGTGTCTAAGTTGTGGACTTGGTGTCTAAGTTGTGGACTTGGTGTATAAGTTGAGGACTTGGTGTCTAATTTGTCGACTTGGTTTCTAAGTTGTCGACTGAGATGCGCTTTTATAACTTTAGTGTCTGCTTGGTGGACTTGGTGTCTAACTTGTGGAATTAGGGGCTAATTTATGACCTTGGTTTCCAAGTTGTGTACGTGGTGTCTAAATTGTGGAATTAGGGGTTAATTTATAACCTTGGTGTCTATGTTGCGGATTTGGTGTCTTAAGTTGTGGGCTTGGTGTCTAAGTTGTGGGTTTGGTGTCTAAGTTGTGGGCTTGGTGTCTAAGTTGTGGCCTTGGTGTCTAAGTTGTGTCCTTGGTGTCTAGGTTGTGGGCTTGGTGTCTAGGTTGTGAACTTCGTGTCTAAGTTGTGACCTTGGTGTCTAAGTTGTGGCCTTGGTGTCTAAATTGTGGGCTTGGTGTCTAAGTTGTGGGCTTGGTGTCTAAGTTGTGGCCTTGGTGTTTAAGTTGTGGCCTTGGTGTCTAATGTGTGGACTTGGTTTCTAAGTTGTGGACTGAGATGCTCATTTATAACCTTATTGTCTGCTTGGAGGACTTGGTGTCTAAGTTGTGGACTTGGTATCTAATTTGTGGACTTGGTGTATAAGTTGTGGACTTGGTGTATAAGTTGAGGACTTGGTGTCTAATTTGTGGACTAGGTTTCTAAGTTGTGGACTGAGATGCGCTTTTATAACCTTAGTGTCTGCTTGGAGGACTTGTTGTCTAACTTGTGGACTTGGTGTCTAAGTTGTGGAATTAGGGGCTAATTTATGACCTTGGTTTCCAAGTTGTGTACGTGGTGTCTAAATTGTGGAATTAGGGGTTAATTTATAACCTTGGTGTCTATGTTGTGGATTTGGTGTCTTAAGTAGTGGGCTTGGTGTCTAAATTGTGGGCTTGGTGTCTAAGTTGTGGGCTTGGTGTCTAAGTTGTGGGCTTGGTGTCTAAGTTGTGGACTGAGATACTCATTTATAACCTTAGTGTCTTCATGGAGGACTTGGTGTCTAAGTTGTGGACTTGGTGTCTAATTTGTGGACTAGGTTTCTAAGTTGTGGACTGAGATGCGCTTTTATAACCTTAGTGTCTGCTTGGGGGACTTGGTGTCTAACTTGTGGACTTGGCGTCTAAGTTGTGGAATTAAGGGCTAATTTATGACCTTGGTGTCTAAGTTGTGCACTTGTCGTCTAAGTTGTGGAATTAGGGGCTAATTTATGATCTTGATGTCTATGTTGTGGATTTGGTGCTTAAGTTGTGGACTTGGAGTCTAAGTTGTGGGCTTGGTGTCTAAGTTGTGGCCTTGGTGTCTAAGTTGTGGGCTTGGTGTCTAGGTTGTGGCCTTGGTGTCTAAGTTGTGGACTTGGTGTCGAAGTTGTGGCCTTGGTGTCGATGTTGTGGCCTTGGTGTCTAAGTTTTGGCCTTGGTGTCTAAGTTGTGGGCTTGGTGTCTAAGTTGTGGGCTTGGTGTCTAAGTTGTGGGCTTGGTGTCTAAGTTGTGGGCTTGGTTTTTAAGTTGTGGACTGAGATGCGCTTTTATGACCTTTGTGTCTGCTTGGAGGACTTGGTGTCTAACTTGTGGACTTGGTGTCTAAGTTGTGGGCTTGGTGTCTAAGTTGTGGACTTGGTTTTTAAGTTGTGGACTGAGATGAGCTTTTATGACCTTTGTGTCTGCTTGGAGGACTTGGTGTCTAACTTGTGGACTTGGTGTCTAAGTTGTGGACTTGTTGTCTAAGTTGTGGAATTAGGGGCTAATTTATGATCTTGGTGTCTATGTTGTGGATTTGGTGTCTTAAGTTGTGGACTTGGTGTCTAAGTTGTGGGCTTGGTGTCTAAGTTGTGGGCTTGGTGTCTAAGTTGTGGGATTGGTGTCTAAGTTGTGGACTTGGTGTATAAGTTGAGGACTTGGTGTCTAATTTGTGGACTTGGTTTCTAAGTTGTGGACTGAGATGCTCATTTATAACCTTATTGTCTGCTTGGAGGACTTGGTATCTAGGTTGTGGACTTGGTGTCTAAGTTGTGGACTTGGTGTATAAGTTGAGGACTTGGTGTCTAATTTGTGGACTTGGTTTCTAAGTTGTGGACTGAGATGCGCTTTTATAACTTTAGTGTCAGCTTGGAGGACTTGCTGTCTAACTTGTGGAATTAGGGGCTAATTTATGACTTTGGTTTCCAAGTTGTGTACGTGGTGTCTAAATTGTGGTATTAGGGGCTAATTTATAACCTTGGTGTCTATGTTGTGGATTTGGTGTCTTAAGTTGTGGGCTTGGTGTCTAAGTAGTGGGCTTGGTGTCTAAGTTGTGGGCTTGTTGTCTAAGTTGTGGGCTTGGTGTGTGAGTTGTGGTTTTGCTGTCTAATTTTTGGGCTTCGTGTCTAAGTTGTGGGCTTGGTGTCTAAGTTGTGGGCTTGGAATCTAGGTTGTGGGATTGGTGTCTAAGCTGTGCACAGAGATGCTCATTTATAACCTTAGTGTCTGCTTGGAGGACTTGGTGTCTAAGTTGTGGACTTGGTGTCTAAGTTGTGGACTTGGTGTCTAAGTTGTGGACTGAGATGCGCTTTTATAACCTTAGTGTCTGCTTGGAGGACTTGGTGTCTAACTTGTGGACTTGGTGTCTAATTTGTGGACTTGTTGTCTAAGTTGTGGAATTAGGGGCTAATTTATGATCTTGGTGTCTATGTTATGGATTTGGTGTCTTAAGTTGTGGACTTGGTGTCTAAGTTGTGGGCTTCGTGTCTAAGTTGTGGACTTGGTGTCTAAGTTGTGGGCTTGTTGTATAAGTTGAGGACTTGGTGTCTAATTTGTGGACTTGGTTTCTAAGTTGTGGACTGAGATGCTCATTTATAACCTTATTGTCTGCTTGGAGGACTTGGTGTCTAAGTTGTGGACTTGGTGTCTAAGTTGTGGACTTGGGGTATAAGTTGAGGACTTGGTGTGTAATTTGTGGACTTGGTTTTTAAGTTGTGGACTGAGATGCGCTTTTATAACTTTCGTGTCTGCTTGGAGGACTTGGTGTCTAACTTGTGGAATTAGGGGCTAAATTATGACCTTGGTTTCCAAGTTGTGTACGTGGTGTCTAAATTGTGGAATTAGGGGCTAATTTATAACCTTGGTGTCTATGTTGTGGATTTGGTGTCTTAAGTTGTGGGCTTGGTGTCTAAGTAGTGGGCTTGGTGTCTAAGTTGTGGGCTTGTTGTCTAAGTTGTGGGCTTGGTGTGTGAGTTGTGGTTTTGCTGTCTAATTTTTGGGCTTCGTGTCTAAGTTGTGGGCTTGGTGTCTAAGTTGTGGGCTTGGTATCTAGGTTGTGGGATTGGTGTCTAAGCTGTGCACTGAGATGCTCATTTATAACCTTAGTGTCTGCTTGAAGGACTTGGTGTCTAAGTTGTGGACTTGGTGTCTAAGTTGTGGACTTGGTGTCTAAGTTGTGGACTGAGATGCGCTTTTATAACCTTAGTGTCTGCTTGGAGGACTTGGTGTCTAACTTGTGGACTTGGTGTCTAATTTGTGGACTTGTTGTCTAAGTTGTGGAATTAGGGGCTAATTTATGATCTTGGTGTCTATGTTATGGATTTGGTGTCTTAAGTTGAGGACTTGGTGTCTAATTTGTGGACTTGGTTTCTAAGTTGTGGACTGAGATGCTCATTTATAACCTTATTGTCTGCTTGGAGGACTTGGTGTCTAAGTTGTGGACTTGGTGTCTAAGTTGTGGACTTGGGGTATAAGTTGAGGACTTGGTGTGTAATTTGTGGACTTGGTTTTTAAGTTGTGGACTGAGATGCGCTTTTATAACTTTCGTGTCTGCTTGGAGGACTTGGTGTCTAAGTTGTGGAATTACGTGCTAATTTATGACCTTGGTTTCCAAGTTGTGTACGTGGTGTCTAAATTGTGGAATTAGGGGCTAATTTATAACCTTGGTGTCTATGTTGTGGATTTGGTGTCTTAAGTTGTGGGCTTGGTGTCTAAGTTGTGGGCCTGGTGTCTAAGTTGTGGGCCTGGTGTCTAAGTTGTGGCCTTGGTGTCTAGGTTGTGGGCTTGGTGTCTAGGTTGTGGACTTCGTGTCTAAATTGTGGCCTTGGTGTCTAAGTTGTGGGCTTGGTGTCTAAATTTTGGGCTTGGTGTCTAAGTTGTGGGCTTGGTGTCTAAGTTGTGGGCTTGGTGTCTAAGTTGTGTGCTTGCTAAGTTGTGGGCTTGGTGTCTAAGTTGTGGGCTTGGTGTCTAAGTTGTGGACTGAGATACTCATTTATAACATTAGTGTCTGCTTGGAGGACTTGGTGTCTAAGTTGTGGACTTGGTATCTAATTTCTGGACTAGGTTTCTAAGTTGTGGACTGAGATGCGCTTTTATAATCTTCGTGTCTGCTTGGAGGACTTGGTGTCTAACTTGTGGACTTGGTGTCTAAGTTGTGGAATTAAGGGCTAATTTATGACCTTGGTGTCTATGTTGTGGATTTGGTGTCTTAAGTTGTGGGCTTGGTGTCTATGATGTGGGCTTGGTGTCTAAGTTGTGGCCTTGGTGTCTAGGTTGTGGGCTTGGTGTCTAGGTTGTGGACTTCTTGTCTAAGTTGTGGCCTTGATGTCTAAGTTGTGGGCTTGGTGTCTAAGTTGTGGACTTGGTGTCTAAGTTGTGGACTGAGATGCGCTTTTATAACCTTAGTGTCTCCTTGGAGGACTTGGTGTCTAACTTGTGGACTTGGTGTCTAAGTTGTGGACTTGTTGTCTAAGTTGTGGAATTAGGGGCTAATTTATGATCTTGGTGTATATGTTATGGATTTGGTGTCTAAATTGTGGGCTTGGTGTCTAAGTTGTGGGCTTGGTGTCTAAGTTGTGGGCTTGGTGTTTAAGTTGTGGCCTTGGTGTCTAATGTGTGGACTTGGTTTCTAAGTTGTGGACTGAGATGCTCATTTATAACCTTATTGTCTGCTTGGAGGACTTGGTGTCTAAGTTGTGGACTTGGTGTCTAAGTTGTGGACTTGGTGTGTAAGTTGAGGACTTGGTGTCTAATTTGTCGACTTGGTTTCTAAGTTGTCGACTGAGATGCGCTTTTATAACTTTAGTGTCTGCTTGGTGGACTTGGTGTCTAACTTGTGGAATTAGGGGCTAATTTATGACCTTGGTTTCCAAGTTGTGTACGTGGTGTCTAAATTGTGGAATTAGGGGTTAATTTATAACCTTGGTGTCTATGTTGCGGATTTGGTGTCTTAAGTTGTGGGCTTGGTGTCTAAGTTGTTGGTTTGGTGTCTAAGTTGTGGGCTTGGTGTCTAAGTTGTGGCCTTGGTGTCTAAGTTGTGTCCTTGGTGTCTAGGTTGTGGGCTTGGTGTCTAGGTTGTGAACTTCGTGTCTAAGTTGTGACCTTGGTGTCTAAGTTGTGGCCTTGGTGTCTAAATTGTGGGCTTGGTGTCTAAGTTGTGGGCTTGGTGTCTAAGTTGTGGCCTTGGTGTTTAAGTTGTGGCCTTGGTGTCTAATGTGTGGACTTGGTTTCTAAGTTGTGGACTGAGATGCTCATTTATAACCTTATTGTCTGCTTGGAGGACTTGGTGTCTAAGTTGTGGACTTGGTATCTAATTTGTGGACTTGGTGTATAAGTTCTGGACTTGTTGTATAAGTTGAGGACTTGGTGTTTAAGTTGTGGACTTGGTGTATAAGTTGAGGACTTGGTGTCTAATTTGTGGACTAGGTTTCTAAGTTGTGGACTGAGATGCGCTTTTATAACCTTAGTGTCTGCTTGGAGGACTTGTTGTCTAACTTGTGGACTTGGTGTCTAAGTTGTGCAATTAGGGGCTAATTTATGACCTTGGTTTCCAAGTTGTGTACGTGGTGTCTAAATTGTGGAATTAGGGGTTAATTTATAACCTTGGTGTCTATGTTGTGGATTTGGTGTCTTAAGTAGTGGGCTTGGTGTCTAAGTTGTGGGCTTGGTGTCTAAGTTGTGGGCTTGGTGTCTAAGTTGTGGGCTTGGTGTCTAAGTTGTGGGCTTGGTGTCTAAGTTGTGGGCTTGGTGTCTAAGTTGTGGACTGAGATACTCATTTATAACCTTAGTGTCTTCATGGAGGACTTGGTGTCTAAGTTGTGGACTTCGTGTCTAATTTGTGGACTAGGTTTCTAAGTTGTGGACTGAGATGCGCTTTTATAACCTTAGTGTCTGCTTGGGGGACTTGGTGTCTAACTTGTGGACTTGGCGTCTAAGTTGTGGAATTAAGGGCTAATTTATGACCTTGGTGTCTAAGTTGTGCACTTGTCGTCTAAGTTGTGGAATTAGGGGCTAATTTATGATCTTGATGTCTATGTTGTGGATTTGGTGCTTAAGTTGTGGACTTGGTGTCTAAGTTGTGGGCTTGGTGTCTAAGTTGTGGCCTTGGTGTCTAGGTTGTGGGCTTGGTGTCTAGGTTGTGGCCTTGGTGTCTAAGTTGTGGACTTGGTGTCGAAGTTGTGGCCTTGGTGTCGATGTTGTGGCCTTGGTGTCTAAGTTTTGGCCTTGGTGTCTAAGTTGTGGCCTTGGTGTCTAAGTTGTGGGCTTGGTGTCTAAGTTGTGGGCTTGGTGTCTAAGTTGTGGGCTTGGTTTTTAAGTTGTGGACTGAGATGCGCTTTTATGACCTTTGTGTCTGCTTGGAGGACTTGGTGTCTAAGTTGTGGGCTTGGTGTCTAAGTTGTGGACTTGGTTTTTAAGTTGTGGACTGAGATGAGCTTTTATGACCTCTGTGTCTGCTTGGAGGACTTGGTGTCTAACTTGTGGACTTGGTGTCTAAGTTGTGGACTTGTTGTCTAAGTTGTGGAATTAGGGGCTAATTTATGATCTTGGAGTCTATGTTGTGGATTTGGTGTCTTAAGTTGTGGACTTGGTGTCTAAGTTGTGGGCTTGGTGTCTAAGTTGTGGGCTTGGTGTCTAAGTTGTGGGATTGGTGTCTAAGTTGTGGGCTTGGTGTATAAGTTGAGGACTTGGTGTCTAATTTGTGGACTTGGTTTCTAAGTTGTGGACTGAGATGCTCATTTATAACCTTATTGTCTGCTTGGAGGACTTGGTATCTAAGTTGTGGACTTGGTGTCTAAGTTGTGGACTTGGTGTATAAGTTGAGGACTTGGTGTCTAATTTGTGGACTTGGTTTCTAAGTTGTGGACTGAGATGCGCTTTTATAACTTTAGTGTCAGCTTGGAGGACTTGGTGTCTAACTTGTGGAATTACGGGCTAATTTATGACCTTGGTTTCCAAGTTGTGTACGTGGTGTCTAAATTGTGGTATTAGGGGCTAATTTATAACCTTGGTGTCTATGTTGTGGATTTGGTGTCTTAAGTTGTGGGCTTGGTGTCTAAGTAGTGGGCTTGGTGTCTAAGTTGTGGGCTTGTTGTCTAAGTTGTGGGCTTGGTGTGTGAGTTGTGGTTTTGCTGTCTAATTTTTGGGCTTCGTGTCTAAGTTGTGGGCTTGGTGTCTAAGTTGTGGGCTTGGTATCTAGGTTGTGGGATTGGTGTCTAAGCTGTGCACTGAGATGCTCATTTATAACCTTTGTGTCTGCTTGGAGGACTTGGTGTCTAAGTTGTGGACTTGGTGTCTAAGTTGTGGACTTGGTGTCTAAGTTGTGGACTGAGATGCGCTTTTATAACCTTAGTGTCTGCTTGGAGGACTTGGTGTCTAACTTGTGGACTTGGTGTCTAATTTGTGGACTTGTTGTCTAAGTTGTGGAATTAGGGGCTAATTTATGATCTTGGTGTCTATGTTATGGATTTGGTGTCTTAAGTTGTGGACTTGGTGTCTAAGTTGTGGGCTTCGTGTCTAAGTTGTGGACTTGGTGTCTAAGTTGTGGGCTTCGTGTCTAAGTTGTGGGCTTGGTGTCTAAGTTGTGGGATTGTTGTATAAGTTGAGGACTTGGTGTCTAATTTGTGGACTTGGTTTCTAAGTTGTGGACTGAGATGCTCATTTATAACCTTATTGTCTGCTTGGAGGTCTTGGTGTCTAAGTTGTGGACTTGGTGTCTAAGTTGTGGACTTGGGGTATAAGTTGAGGACTTGGTGTGTAATTTGTGGACTTGGTTTTTAAGTTGTGGACTGAGATGCGCTTTTATAACTTTCGTGTCTGCTTGGAGGACTTGGTGTCTAAGTTGTGGAATTACGTGCTAATTTATGACCTTGGTTTCCAAGTTGTGTACGTGGTGTCTAAATTGTGGAATTAGGGGCTAATTTATAACCTTGGTGTCTATGTTGTGGATTTGGTGTCTTAAATTGTGGGCTTGGTGTCTAAGTTGTGGGCCTGGTGTCTAAGTTGTGGCCTTGGTGTCTAGGTTGTGGGCTTGGTGTCTAGGTTGTGGACTTCGTGTCTAAGTTGTGGCCTTGGTGTCTAAGTTGTGGGCTTGGTGTCTAAATTTTGGGCTTGGTGTCTAAGTTGTGGGCTTGGTGTCTAAGTTGTGGGCTTGGTGTCTAAGTTGTGGGCTTGCTGTCTAAGTTGTGGGCTTGCTGTCTAAGTTGTGGGCTTGGTGTCTAAGTTGTGGACTGAGATACTCATTTATAACATTAGTGTCTGCTTGGAGGACTTGGTGTCTAAGTTGTGGACTTGGTATCTAATTTCTGGACTAGGTTTCTAAGTTGTGGACTGAGATGCGCTTTTATAATCTTCGTGTCTGCTTGGAGGACTTGGTGTCTAACTTGTGGACTTGGTGTCTAAGTTGTGGAATTAAGGGCTAATTTATGACCTTGGTGTCTATGTTGTGGATTTGGTGTCTTAAGTTGTGGGCTTGGTGTCTATGTTGTGGGCTTGGTGTCTAAGTTGTGGCCTTGGTGTCTAAGTTGTGGCCTTGGTGTCTAGGTTGTGGGCTTGGTGTCTAGGTTGTGGACTTGGTGTCTAAGTTGTGGGATTGGTGTCTAAGTTGTGGGCTTGGTGTCTAAGTTGTGGACTTGGTGTCTAAGTTGTGGAATGAGATGCGCTTTTATAACCTTAGTGTCTCCTTAGAGGACTTGGTGTCTAACTTGTGGACTTGTTGTCTAAGTTGTGGAATTAGGGGCTAATTTATCATCTTGGTGTCTATGTTATGGATTTGGTGTCTAAGTTGTGGGCTTGGTGTCTAAGTTGTGGGCTTGGTGTCTAAGTTGTGGCCTTGGTGTTTATGTTGTGGCCTTGGTGTCTAATGTGTGGACTTGGTTTCTAAGTTGTGGACTGAGATGCTCATTTATAACCTTATTGTCTGTTTGGAGGACTTGGTGTCTAAGTTGTGGACTTGGTGTCTAAGTTGTGGACTTGGTGTATAAGTTGAGGACTTGGTGTCTAATTTGTCGACTTGGTTCCTAAGTTGTCGACTGAGATGCGCTTTTATAACTTTAGTGTCTGCTTGGTGGACTTGGTGTCTAACTTGTCGAATTAGGGGCTAATTTATGACCTTGGTTTCCAAGTTGTGTACGTGGTGTCTAAATTGTGGAATTAGGGGTTAATTTATAACCTTGGTGTCTATGTTGCGGATTTGGTGTCTTAAGTTGTGGGCTTGGTGTCTAAGTTGTGGGCTTGGTGTCTAAGTTGTGGGCTTGGTGTCTAAGTTGTGGCCTTGGTGTCTAAGTTGTGTCCTTGGTGTCTAGGTTGTGGGCTTGGTGTCTAGGTTGTGAACTTCGTGTCTAAGCTGTGACCTTGGTGTCTAAGTTGTGGCCTTGGTGTCTAAATTGTGGGCTTGGTGTCTAAGTTGTGGGCTTGGTGTCTAAGTTGTGGGCTTGGTGTCTAAGTTGTGGGCTTGGTGTCTAAGTTGTGGACTGAGATACTCATTTATAACCTTAGTGTCTGCTTGGAGGACTTGGTGTCTAAGTTGTGGGCTTGGTGTCTAAGATGTGGGCTTGGTGTCTAAGTTGTGTGCTTGGTGTCTAAGTTGTGGGCTTGGTGTCTAAGTTGTGGGCTTGGTGTCTAAGTTGTGGCCTTGGTGTCTAAGTTGTGTCCTTGGTGTCTAGGTTGTGGGCTTGGTGTCTAGGTTGTGAACTTCGTGTCTAAGTTGTGACCTTGGTGTCTAAGTTGTGTCCTTGGTGTCTAAATTGTGGGCTTGGTGTCTAAGTTGTGGGCTTGGTGTCTAAGTTGTGGGCTTGGTGTCTAAGTTGTGGGCTTGGTGTCTAAGTTGTGGACTGAGATACTCATTTATAACCTTAGTGTCTGCTTGGAGGACTTGGTGTCTAAGTTGTGGGCTTGGTGTCTAAGATGTGGGCTTGGTGTCTAAGTTGTGTGCTTGGTGTCTAAGTTGTGGGCTTGGTGTCTAAGTTGTGGACTGAGATACTCATTTATAACCTTAGTGTCTTCTTGGAGGACTTGGTGTCTAAGTTGTGGACTTGGTATCTAATTTGTGGACTAGGTTTCTAAGTTGTGGACTGAGATGCGCTTTTATAACATTAGTGTCTGCTTGGAGGATTTGGTGTCTAACTTGTGGACTTGGTGTCTAAGTTGTAGAATTAAGGGCTAATTTATGACCTTGGTGACTATGTTGTGTATTTGGTGTCTTAAGCTGTGGGCTTGGTGTCTAAGTTGTGGCCTTGGTGTCTAGGTTGTGGGCTTGGTGTCTAGGTTGTGGACTTCGTGTCTAAGTTGTGGCCTTGGTGTCTAACTTGTGGACTTGCTGTCTAAGTTGTGGACTTGTTGTCTAAGTTGTGGAATTAGGGGCTAATTTATGATCTTGGTGTCTATGTTATGGATTTGGTGTCTTAAGTTGTGGACTTGGTGTCTAAGTTGTGGCCTTGGTGTCTAAGTTGTGGCCTTGGTGTCTAAGTTGTGGCCTTGGTGTCTAGGTTGTGGGCTTGGTGTCTAGGTTGTGGACTTCGTATCTAAGTTGTGGCCTTGGTGTCTATGTTGTTGGCTTGGTGTCTAAATTGTGGGCTTGGTGTCTAAGTTGTGGGCTTGGTGTCTAAGTTGTGGGCTTGGTGTCTAAGTTGTGGGCTTGGTGTCTAAGTTGTGGGCTTGGTGTCTAAGTTTTGGACTGAGATACTCATTTATAACCTTAGTGTCTGCTTGGAGGACTTGGTGTCTAAGTTGTGGACTTGGTTTCTAATTTGTGGACTAGGTTTCTAAGTTGTGGACTGAGATGCGCTTTTATAACCTTAGTGTCTGCTTGGAGGACTTGGTGTCTAACTTGTAGACTTGGTGTCTAAGTTGTGGAATTAAGGGCTAATTTATTTCCTTGGTGTCTATGTTGTGGATTTGGTGTCTTAAGTTGTGGGCTTGATGTCTAAGTTGTGGGTTTGGTGTCTAAGTTTTGGCCTTTGTGTCTAAGTTGTGTCCTTGGTGTCTCGGTTGTGGGCTTGGTGTCTAGGTTGTGGACTTCGTGTCTAAGTTGTGGCCTTGGTGTCTAAGTTGTTGGCTTGGTGTCTAAATTGTGGGCTTGGTGTCTAAGTTGTGGGCTTGGTGTCTAAGTTCTGGGCTTGGTGTCTAAGTTCTGGGCTTGGTGTCTATGTTGTGGGCTTGGTGTCTAAGTTGTGTGCTTGGTGTCTAAGTTGTGTGCTTGGTGTCTAAGTTGTGGGCTTGGTGTCTAAGTTGTGGACTGAGATACTCATTTATAACCTTAGTGTCTGCTTGGAGGACTTGGTGTCTAAGTTGTGGGCTTGGTGTCTAAGTTGTGTGCTTGGTGTCTAAGTTGTGTGCTTGGTGTCTAAGTTGTGGGCTTGGTGTCTAAGTTGTGGGCTTGGTGTCTAAGTTGTGGACTGAGATACTCATTTATAACCTTAGTGTCTGCTTGGAGGACTTGGTGTCTAAGTTGTGGACTTGGTATCTAATTTGTGGACTAGGTTTCTAAGTTGTGGACTGAGATGCGCTTTTATAACCTTAGTGTCTGCTTGGAGGATTTGGTGTCTAACTTGTGGGCTTGGTGTCTACGTTGTGGAATTAAGGGCTAATTTATGACCTTGGTGTCTATGTTGTGTATTTGGTGTCTAAGTTGTGGGCTTGGTGTCTAAGTTGTGGACTTGTTGTCTAAGTTGTGGACTTGTTGTCTAAGTTGTGGAATTAGGGGCTTATTTATGATCTTGGTGTCTATGTTATGGATTTGGTGTCTTAAGTTGTGGACTTGGTGTCTAACTTGTGGGCTTGGTGTCTAAGTTGTGGGCTTGGTGTCTAAGCTGTGGCCTTGGTGTCTAAGTTGTGGCCTTGGTGTCTAGGTTGTGGGCTTGGTGTCTAGGTTGTGGACTTCGTGTCTAAGTTGTGGCCTTGGTGTCTATGTTGTTGGCTTGGTGTCTGAATTGTGGGCTTGGTGTCTAAGTTGTGGGCTTGGTGTCTAAGTTGTGGACTGAGATACTCATTTATAACCTTAGTGTCTGCTTGGAGGACTTGGTGTCTAAGTTGTGGACTTGGTTTCTAATTTGTGGACTAGGTTTCTAAGTTGTGGACTGAGATGCGCTTTTATAACCTTAGTGTCTGCTTGGAGGACTTGGTGTCTAAGTTGTGGACTTGGTGTCTAAGTTGTGGAATTAAGTGCTAATTTATGACATTGGTGTCTAAGTTGTGCACTTGTTATCTAAGTTGTGGAATTAGGGGCTATTTTATGATCTTGGTGTCTATGTTGTGGATTTGGTGTCTTAAGTTGTGGACTTGGTGTCTAAGTTGTGGCCTTAGTGTCTAAGTTGTGGCCTTGGTGTCTAAGTTGTGGGCTTGGTGTCTAAGTTGTGGACTTGGTGTATAAGTTGAGGACTTGGTGTCTAATTTGTGGACTTGGTTTCTAAGTTGTGGACTGAGATGCTCATTTATAACCTTATTGTCTGCTTGGAGGACTTGGTGTCTAAGTTGTGGACTTGGTGTCTAAGTTGTGGACTTGGTGTATAAGTTGAGGACTTGGTGTCTAATTTGTGGACTTGGTTTCTATGTTGTGGACTGAGATGCGCTTTTATAACTTTAGTGTCTGCTTGGAGGACTTGGTTTCTAACTTGTGGAATTAGGGGCTAATTTATGACCTTGGTTTTTAAGTTGTGTACGTAGTGTCTAAATTGTGGAATTAGGGGTTAATTTATAACCTTGGTGTCTATGTTGTGGATTTGGTGTCTTAAGTTGTGGGCTTGGAGTCTAAGTTGTGGGCTTGGTGTCTAAGTTGTGGCCTTGGTGTCTAAGTTGTGGCCTTGGTGTCTAGGCTGTGGGCTTGGTGTCTAGGTTGTGGCCTTGGTGTCTAAGTTGTGGCCTTGGTGTCTAAATTGTGGGCTTGGTGTCTAAATTGTGGGCTTGGTGTCTAAGTTGTGGGCTTGGTGTCTAAGTTGTGTCCTTGGTGTCTAAGTTGTGGGCTTGGTGTCTAAGTTGTGGGCTTGGTGTCTAAGATGTGGGCTTGGTGTCTAAGTTGTGTGCTTGGTGTCTAAGTTGTGGGCTTGGTGTCTAAGTTGTGGGATGGTGTCTAAGTTGTGGACTGAGATAATCATTTATAACATTAGTGTCTGCTTGGAGGACTTGGTGTCTAAGTTGTGGACTTGGTATCTAATTTGTGGACTAGGTTTCTAAGTTGTGGACTGAGATACGCTTTTATAACCTTAGTGTCTGCTTGGAGGATTTGGTGTCTAACTTGTGGACTTGGTGTCTAAGTTGTGCAATTAAAGGCTAATTTATGACCTTGTTGTCTATGTTGGGTATTTGGTGTCTTAAGTTGTGGGCTTGGTGTCTAAGTTGTGGCCTTGGTGTCTAGGTTGTGGCCTTGGTGTCTAGGTTGTGGACTTCGTGTCTAAGTTGTGGCCTTGGTGTCTAACTTGTGGACTTGGTGTCTAAGTTGTGGACTTGTTGTCTAAGTTGTGGAATTAGGGGCTAATTTATGATCTTGGTGTCTATGTTATGGATTTGGTGTCTTAAGTTGTGGACTTGGTGTCTAAGTTGTGGCCTTGGTGTCTAGAGTTGTGGCCTTGGTGTCTAAGTTGTGGCCTTGGTGTCTAGGTTGTGGGCTTGGTGTCTAGGTTGTGGCCTTCGTATCTAAGTTGTGGCCTTGGTGTCTATGTTGTTGGCTTGGTGTCTAAATTGTGGGCTTGGTGTCTAAGTTGTGGGCTTGGTGTCTAAGTTGTGGGCTTGGTGTCTAAGTTGTGGGCTTGGTGTCTAAGTTGTGGACTGAGATACTCATTTATAACCTTAGTGTCTGCTTGGAGGACTTGGTGTCTACGTTGTGGATTTGGTTTCTAATTTGTGGACTAGGTTTCTAAGTTGTGGACAGAGATGCGCTTTTATAACCTTAGTTTCTGCTTGGAGGACTTGGTGTCTAACTTGTAGACTTGGTGTCTAAGTTGTGGAATTAAGGGCTAATTTATTTCCTTGGTGTCTATGTTGTGGATTTGGTGTCTTAAGTTGTGGGCTTGGTGTCTAAGTTGTGGGTTTGGTGTCTAAGTTGTGGCCTTTGTGTCTAAGTTGTGGCCTTGGTGTCTCGGTTGTGGGCTTGGTGTCTAGGTTGTGGACTTCGTGTCTAAGTTGTGGCCTTGGTGTCTATGTTGTTGGCTTGGTGTCTAAATTGTGGGCTTGGTGTCTAAGTTGTGGGCTTGGTGTCTAAGTTGTGGGCTTGGTGTCTAAGTTCTGGGCTTGGTGTCTATGTTGTGGGCTTGGTGTCTAAGTTGTGGGCTTGGTGTCTAAGTTGTGGACTGAGATACTCATTTATAACCTTAGTGTCTGCTTGGAGGACTTGGTGTCTAAGTTGTGGGCTTGGTGTCTAAGTTGTGGGCTTGGTGTCTAAGTTGTGTGCTTGGTGTCTAAGTTGTGGGCTTGGTGTCTAAGTTGTGGGCTTGGTGTCTAAGTTGTGGACTGAGATACTCATTTATAACCTTAGTGTCTGCTTGGAGGACTTGGTGTCTAAGTTGTGGACTTGGTATCTAATTTGTGGACTAGGTTTCTAAGTTGTGGACTGAGATGCGCTTTTATAACCTTAGTGTCTGCTTGGAGGATTTGGTGTCTAACTTGTGGACTTGGTGTCTACGTTGTGGAATTAAGGGCTAATTTATGACCTTGGTGTCTATGTTGTGTATTTGGTGTCTAAGTTGTGGGCTTGGTGTCAAAGTTGTGGACTTGTTGTCTAAGTTGTGGACTTGTTGTCTAAGTTGTGGAATTAGGGGCTTATTTATTATCTTGGTGTCTATGTTATGGATTTGGTGTCTTAAGTTGAGGACTTGGTGTCTAAGTTGTGTCCTTGGTGTCTAAGTTGTGGCCTTGGTGTCTAAGTTGTGGCCTTGGTGTCTAAGTTGTGGCCTTGGTGTCTAGGTTGTGGGCTTGGTGTCTAGGTTGTGGACTTCGTGTCTAAGTTGTGGCCTTGGTGTCTATGTTGTTGGCTTGGTGTCTAAATTGTGGGCTTGGTGTCTAAGTTGTGGGCTTGGTGTCTAAGTTGTGGGCTTGGTGTCTAAGTTGTGGGTTTGGTGTCTAAGTTGTGGGCTTGGTTTCTAATTTGTGGACTAGGTTTCTAAGTTGTGGACTGAGAAGCGCTTTTATAACCTTAGTGTCTGCTTGGAGGACTTGGTGTCTAAGTTGTGGACTTGGTTTCTAATTTGTGGACTAGGTTTCTAAGTTGTGGACTGAGATGCGCTTTTATAACCTTAGTGTCTGCTTGGAGGACTTGGTGTCTAACTTGTGGACTTGGTGTCTAAGTTGTGGAATTAAGGGCTAATTTATGACATTGGTGTCTATGTTGTGGATTTGGTGTCTTAAGTTGTGGACTTGGTGTCTAAGTTGTGGCCTTAGTGTCTAAGTTGTGGACTTGGTGTCTAAGTTGTGGGCTTGGTGTCTAAGTTGTGGACTTGGTGTATAAGTTGAGTACTTGGTGTCTAATTTGTGGACTTGGTTTCTAAGTTGTGGACTGAGATTCTCATTTATAACCTTATTGTCTGCTTGGAGGACTTGGTGTCTAAGTTGTGGACTTGGTGTCTAAGTTGTGGACTTGGTGTATAAGTTGAGGACTTGGTGTCTAATTTGTGGACTTGGTTTCTATGTTGTGGACTGAGATGCGCTTTTATAACTTTAGTGTCTGCTTGGAGGACTTGGTTTCTAACTTGTGGAATTAGGGGCTAATTTATGACCTTGGTTTCCAAGTTGTGTACGTGGTGTCTAAATTGTGGAATTAGGGGTTAATTTATAACCTTGTTGTCTATGTTGTGGATTTGGTGTCTTAAGTTGTGGGCTTGGAGTCTAGGTTGTGGGCTTGGTGTCTAAGTTGTGGCCTTGGTGTCTAAGTTGTGGCCTTGGTGTCTAGGTTGTGGGCTTGGTGTCTAGGTTGTGGACTTCGTGTCTAAGTTGTGGGCTTGGTGTCTAAGTTGTGGGCTTGGTGTCTAAATTGTGGGCTTGGTGTCTAAGTTGTGGGCTTGGTGTCTAAGTTGTGGCCTTGGTGTCTAAGTTGTGGGCTTGGTGTCTAAGTTGTGGGCTTGGTGTCTAAGTTGTGGACTGTGATATTCATTTATAACCTTAGTGTCTTCATGGAGGACTTGGTGTCTAAGTTGTGGACTTGGTGTCTAATTTGTGGACTAGTTTTCTAAGTTGTGGACTGAGATGCGCTTTTATAACCTTAGTGTCTGCTTGGAGGATTTGGTGTCTAACTTGTGGACTTGGTGTCTAAGTTGTGGAATTAGGGGCTAATTTATGACTTGGTGTCTAAGTTGTGCACTTGTCGTCTAAGTTGTGGAATTAGGGGCTAATTTATGATCTTGATGTCTATGTTGTGTACTTGGTGTCTAAGTTGTGGGCTTGGTGTCTAAGTTGTGGCCTTGCTGTCTAGGTTGTGGCCTTGGTGCCTAAGTTGTGGCCTTGGTGTTTAAGTTTTGGCCTTGGTTTCTAAGTTGTGGCCTTGGTGTCTAAGTTGTGGGCTTGGTGTCTAAGTTGTGGGCTTGGTGTCTAAGTTGTGGGCTTGGTGTCTAAGTTGTGGACTTGGTGTCTAGGTTGTGGGATTGGTGTCTAAGTTGTGGACTGACATGCGCTTTTATAACCTTAGTGTCTGCTTGGAGGACTTGGTGTCTAACTTGTGGACTTGGTGTCTAAGTTGTGGACTTGTTGTCTACGTTGTGGAATTAGGGGCTAATTTATGATCTTGGTGTCTATGTTGTGGATTTGGTGTCTTAAGTTGTGGACTTGGTGTCTAAGTTGTGGGCTTGGTGTCTAAGTTGTGGGCTTGGTGTCTAAGTTGTGGGCTTGGTGTATAAGTTGAGGACTTGGTGTCTAATTTGTGGACTTGGTTTCTAAGTTGTGGACTGAGATGCTCATTTTTAACCTTATTGTCTGCTTGGAGGACTTGGTGTTTAAGTTGTGGACTTGGTGTCTAAGTTGTGGACTTGGTGTATAAATTGAAGACTTGGTATCTAATTTGTGGACTTGGTTTCTAAGTTGTGGACTGAGATGCGCTTTTATAACTTTAGTGTCTGCTTGGAGGACTTGGTGTCTAACTTGTGGAATTAGGGGCTAATTTATGACCTTTGTTTCCAAGTTGTGTACGTGGTGTCTAAATTGTGGAATTAGGGGCTAGTTTATAACCTTGGTGTCTATGTTGTGGATTTGGTGTCTTAAGTTGTGGGCTTGGTGTCTAAGTTGTGGGCTTGGTGTCTAAGTTGTGGCCTTGGTGTCTAAGTTGTGGCCTTGGTGTCTAAGTTGTGGGCTTGGTGTCTAGGTTGTGGGCTTGGTGTCTAGGTTGTGGGCTTGGTGTCTAGGTTATGGACTTCGTGTCTAAGTTGTGGGCTTGGTGTCTAAGTTGTGGGCTTGGTGTCTAAGTTGTGGGCTTGGTGTCTAAGTTGTGGGCTTGGTGTCTAAGTTGTGGACTGAGATACTCATTTATAACATTAGTGTCTGCTTGGAGGACTTGGTGTCTAAGTTGTGGACTTGGTTTCTAATTTGTGGACTAGGTTTCTATGTTGTGGACTGAGATGCGCTTTTATAACCTTAGTGTCTGCTTGGAGGACTTGGTGTCTAACTTGTGGACTTGGTGTCTAAGTTGTGGAATTAAGGGCTAATTTATGACATTGGTGTCTAAGTTGTGCACTTGTTATCTAAGTTGTGGAATTAGGGGCTAATTTATGATCTTGGTTTTTATGTTGTGGATTTGGTGTCTTAATTTGTGGACTTGGTGTCTAAGTTGTGGGCTTGGTGTCTAAGTTGTGGCCTTGGTGTCTAAGTTGTGGGCTTGGTGTCTAAGTTGTGGACTTGGTGTATAAGTTGAGAACTTGGTGTCTAATTTGTGGACTTGGTTTCTAAGTTGTGGACTGAGATGCTCATTTATAACCTTATTGTCTGCTTGGAGGACTTGGTGTCTAAGTTGTGGACTTGATGTCTAAGTTGTGGACTTGGTGTATAAGTTGAGGACTTGGTGTCTAATTTGTGGACTTGGTTTCTATGTTGTGGACTGAGATGCGCTTTTATAACTTTCGTGTCTGCTTGGAGGACTTGGTTTCTAACTTGTGGAATTAGGGGCTAATTTATGACCTTGGTTTCCAAGTTGTGTACGTGGTGTCTAAATTGTGGAATTAGGGGTTAATTTATAACCTTGGTGTCTATGTTGTGGATTTGGTGTCTTAAGTTGTGGGCTTGGAGTCTAGGTTGTGGGCTTGGTGTCTAAGTTGTGGCCTTGGTGTTTAAGTTGTGGTCTTGGTGTCTAGGTTGTGGGCTTGGTGTCTAGGTTGTGGACTTCGTGTCTAAGTTGTGGCCTTGGTGTCTAAGTTGTGGGCTTGGTGTCTAAATTGTGGGCTTGGTGTCTAAGTTGTGGGCTTGGTGTCTAAGTTGTGGGCTTGGTGTCTAAGTTGTGTCCTTGGTGTCTAAGTTGAGGGCTTGGTGTCTAAGTTGTGGACTTGGTGTCTAATTTGTGGACTAGTTTTCTAAGTTGTGGACTGAGATGCGCTTTTATAACCTTAGTGTGTGCTTGGAGGACTTGGTGTCTCACTTGTGGACTTGGAGTCTAAGTTGTGGAATTAGGGGCTAATTTATGACTTGGTGTCTAAGTTGTGCACTTGTCGTCTAAGTTGTGGAATTAGGGGCTAATTTATGATCTTGATGTCTATGTTGTGGACTTGGTGTCTAAGTTGTGGGCTTGGTGTCTAAGTTGTGGCCTTGCTGTCTAGGTTGTGGCCTTGGTGCCTAAGTTGTGGCCTTGGTGTCGAAGTTGTGGCCTTGGTGTTTAAGTTTTGGCCTTGGTTTCTAAGTTGTGGCCTTGGTGTCTAAGTTGTGGGCTTGGTGTCTAAGTTGTGGGCTTGGTGTCTAAGTTGTGGGCTTGGTGTCTAAGTTGTGGACTTGGTGTCTATGTTGTGGACTTGGTGTCTAGGTTGTGGGATTGGTGTCTAAGTTGTGAACTGAGATGCGCTTTTATAACCTTAGTGTCTGCTTGGAGGACTTGGTGTCTAACTTGTGGACTTGGTGTCTAAGTTGTGGACTTGTTGTCTAAGTTGTGGAATTAGGGGCTAATTTATGATCTTGGTGTCTATGTTGTGGATTTGGTGTCTTAAGTTGTGGACTTGGTGTCTAAGTTGTGGGCTTGGTGTCTAAGTTGTGGGCTTGGTGTCTAAGTTGTGGGCTTGGTGTCTAAGTTGTGGGCTTGGTGTATAAGTTGAGGACTTGGTGTCTAATTTGTGGACTTGGTTTCTAAGTTGTGGACTTAGATGCTCATTTTTAACCTTATTGTCTGCTTGGAGGACTTGGTGTCTAAGTTGTGGACTTGGTGTCTAAGTTGTGGACTTGGTGTATAAGTTGAAGACTTGGTGTCTAATTTGTGGACTTGGTTTCTAAGTTGTGGATTGAGATGCGCTTTTATAACTTCAGTGTCAGCTTGGAGGACTTGGTGTCTAACTTGTGGAATTAGGGGCTAATTTATGACCTTGGTTTCCAAGTTGTGTACGTGGTGTCTAAATTGTGGAATTAGGGGCTATTTTATAACCTTGGTGTCTATGTTGTGGATTTGGTGTCTTAAGTTGTGGGCTTGGTGTCTATGTTGTGGATTTGGTGTCTTAAGTTGTGGGCTTGGTGTCTAAGTTGTGGCCTTAGTGTCTAAGTTGTGGCCTTGGTGTCTAAGTTGTGGGCTTGGTGTCTAAGTTGTGGGCTTGGTGTCTAATTTGTGAACTTGGTTTCTAAGTTGTGGACTGAGATGCTCATTTATAACCTTATTGTCTGCTTGGAGGACTTGGTGTCTAAGTTGTGGACTTGGTGTCTAAGTTGTGGACTTGGTGTATAAATTGAGGACTTGGTGTCTAAGTTGTGGCCTTGGTGTCTAAGTTGTGGGCTTTGTGTCTAGCTTGTGGCCTTTGTGTCTAAGTTGTGGGCTTGGTGTCTAAGTTGTGGGCTTGGTGTCTAAGTTGTGGGCTTGGTGTCTAAGTTGTGGGGTTGGTGTCTAAGTTGTGGCCTTGGTGTCTAAGTTGTGGCCTTGGTGTCTAAGTTGTGGGGTTGGTGTCTAAGTTGTGGGGTTGGTGTCTAAGTTGTGGCCTTTGTGTCTAAGTTGTGGGCTTGGTGTCTAAGTTGTGCTTGGTGTCTAAGTTGTGGGCTTGGTGTCTAAGTTGTGGACTTGGTGTCTAATTTGTGGACTAGGTTTCTAAGTTGTGGACTGAGATGCGCTTTTATAACCTTAGTGTCTGCTTGGAGGACTTGGTGTCTAACTTGTGGACTTGGTGTTTAAGTTGTGCAATTAGGGGCTAATTTATGACCTTGTTGTCTAAGTTGTAGCCTTGGTGTCTAAGTTGTGGACTTGGTGTCTAAGTTTTGGAATTAAGGGCTAGTTTATGACCTTGGTGTCTATGTTGTCGATTTGGTGTCTTAAGTTGTGGACTTGGTGTCTAAGTTGTGGACTTGTTGTCTAAGGTGTGGGCTTGGTGTCTACGTTGTGGTCTTGTTGTCGAAGTTGTGGGCTTGGTGTCTAAGTTGTGGCCTTGGTGTCTAGGTTGTGGTCTTGGTGTCTAAGTTGTGGGCTTGGTGTCTAAGTTGTGGACTGAGATGCTCATTTATAACCTTAGTGTCTGCTTGGAGGACTTGTTGTATAAGTTGTGGACTTGGTGTCTCAGTTGTGGGCTTGGTTTCTAAGTTGTGGACTGAGATGCGCTTTTATAAACTTAGTGTCTGCTTGGAGGACTTGGTGTCTAACTTGTGGACTTGGAGATTAATTTAAGGCCTTAGTGTCTTGTTGGAGGACTTGATGTTTAAGTTGTGACCTTAGTATCTTCTTGGAGGACTTGGTGTCTAAGTTAGTCTTGGTGTCTATTTTGTGGACCTGGTGTCTATAGTTGTGGAATTTGAGGCTTATTTATGACCTTAGTGTCTCCTTGGCGGACTTGATGTCTAAGTTGTAGACTTCGTGTCTAATTTGTGGACTTGGTGTTTAAGTTGTGGACTGAGATGCTCATTTATAACCTTAGTGTCTGCTTGGGGGACTTGGTGTCTAACTTGTGGACTTGGTGTCTAAGTTCTGGAATTAGGGGCTAATTTATGACCTTGGTGTCTTAACTTGTGGACTGGGTGTCTTAAGTTTTGGACTTGGTGTCTAAGTTGTGGGCTTGGTGTCTAGGATGTGGGCTTGGTGTCTAGGATGTGGGCTTGGTGTCTAAGTTGTGGGCTTGGAGTGTACGTTGTGGGCTTGGTGTCTACGTTGTGGGCTTGGTGTCTAAGTTGTGGGCTTGGTGTCTAAGTTGTGGCCTTGGTGTCTACGTTGTGGACTTGGTGTCTAGGTTGTGGACTTGGTGTCTAAGTTGTGGGCTTGGTGTCAAGGTTGTGGGCGTGGTGTCTAAGTTGTGGACTTGTTGTCTAAGTTGTGGACTTAGAAGTTAATTTATGACCTTAGTGTTTTGTTGGTGGAGTTGATGTATAAGTCGCAACCTTAGTATCTTCTTGGACGACTTGGTGTCTCAGTTGTGGTCCTCTTGTCTAAGTTGTGGACAGAAAGGCTAATTTATGACCTTAGTGTCTGCTTGGAGGAGCTGTTGTCTAAGATGTGGACTAGGTGTCTCAGTTGTGACCTTGGTGTCTCAGTTGTGGACTAGGTGTCTCAGTTGTGACCTTGGTGTCTCAGTTGTGACCTTGGTGTCTACTTGGAGGACTTAATGTCTAAGGTGTAGACTTCGTGTCTAACTTTTGGACTTGGTGTCTAAGTGGTGGAATTAAGGGCTAATATATGACCTTGGTGTCTTAAGTTGTGGACTTGGTGTCTAAGTTGTGGACTTGGTGTCTAAGTTGTGGACTTGGTGTCTAAGTTGAGGACTTGGTGTCTAATTTGTGGACTTGGTTTCTAAGTTGTGGACTGAGATGCTCATTTATAACCTTATTGTCTGCTTGGAGGACTTGGTGTCTAAGTTGTGGACTTGGTGTCTAAGTTGTGGACTTGGTGTATAAATTGAGGACTTGGTGTCTAAGTTGTGGCCTTGGTGTCTAAGTTGTGGGCTTTGTGTCTAGCTTGTGGCCTTTGTGTCTAAGTTGTGGGCTTGGTGTCTAAGTTGTGGGCTTGGTGTCTAAGTTGTGGGCTTGGTGTCTAAGTTGTGGGGTTGGTGTCTAAGTTGTGGCCTTGGTGTCTAAGTTGTGGCCTTGGTGTCTAAGTTGTGGGGTTGGTGTCTAAGTTGTGGCCTTTGTGTCTAAGTTGTGGGCTTGGTGTCTAAGTTGTGGGCTTGGTGTCTAAGTTGTGCTTGGTGTCTAAGTTGTGGGCTTGGTGTCTAAGTTGTGGACTTGGTGTCTAATTTGTGGACTAGGTTTCTAAGTTGTGGACTGAGATGCGCTTTTATAACCTTAGTGTCTGCTTGGAGGACTTGGTGTCTAACTTGTGGACTTGGTGTCTAAGTTGTGCAATTAGGGGCTAATTTATGACCTTGTTGTCTAAGTTGTAGCCTTGGTGTCTAAGTTGTGGACTTGGTGTCTAAGTTTTGGAATTAAGGGCTAGTTTATGACCTTGGTGTCTATGTTGTCGATTTGGTGTCTTAAGTTGTGGACTTGGTGTCTAAGTTGTGGACTTGTTGTCTAAGGTGTGGGCTTGGTGTCTACGTTGTGGTCTTGTTGTCGAAGTTGTGGGCTTGGTGTCTAAGTTGTGGCCTTGGTGTCTAGGTTGTGGTCTTGGTGTCTAAGTTGTGGGCTTGGTGTCTAAGTTGTGGACTGAGATGCTCATTTATAACCTTAGTGTCTGCTTGGAGGACTTGTTGTATAAGTTGTGGACTTGGTGTCTCAGTTGTGGGCTTGGTTTCTAAGTTGTGGACTGAGATGCGCTTTTATAAACTTAGTGTCTGCTTGGAGGACTTGGTGTCTAACTTGTGGACTTGGAGATTAATTTAAGGCCTTAGTGTCTTGTTGGAGGACTTGATGTTTAAGTTGTGACCTTAGTATCTTCTTGGAGGACTTGGTGTCTAAGTTAGTCTTGGTGTCTATTTTGTGGACCTGGTGTCTATAGTTGTGGAATTTGAGGCTTATTTATGACCTTAGTGTCTCCTTGGCGGACTTGATGTCTAAGTTGTAGACTTCGTGTCTAATTTGTGGACTTGGTGTTTAAGTTGTGGACTGAGATGCTCATTTATAACCTTAGTGTCTGCTTGGGGGACTTGGTGTCTAACTTGTGGACTTGGTGTCTAAGTTCTGGAATTAGGGGCTAATTTATGACCTTGGTGTCTTAACTTGTGGACTGGGTGTCTTAAGTTTTGGACTTGGTGTCTAAGTTGTGGGCTTGGTGTCTAGGATGTGGGCTTGGTGTCTAGGATGTGGGCTTGGTGTCTAAGTTGTGGGCTTGGAGTGTACGTTGTGGGCTTGGTGTCTACGTTGTGGGCTTGGTGTCTAAGTTGTGGGCTTGGTGTCTAAGTTGTGGCCTTGGTGTCTACGTTGTGGACTTGGTGTCTAGGTTGTGGACTTGGTGTCTAAGTTGTGGGCTTGGTGTCAAGGTTGTGGGCGTGGTGTCTAAGTTGTGGACTTGTTGTCTATGTTGTGGACTTAGAAGTTAATTTATGACCTTAGTGTTTTGTTGGTGGAGTTGATGTATAAGTCGCAACCTTAGTATCTTCTTGGACGACTTGGTGTCTCAGTTGTGGTCCTCTTGTCTAAGTTGTGGACAGAAAGGCTAATTTATGACCTTAGTGTCTGCTTGGAGGAGCTGTTGTCTAAGATGTGGACTAGGTGTCTCAGTTGTGACCTTGGTGTCTCAGTTGTGGACTAGGTGTCTCAGTTGTGACCTTGGTGTCTCAGTTGTGACCTTGGTGTCTACTTGGAGGACTTAATGTCTAAGGTGTAGACTTCGTGTCTAACTTTTGGACTTGGTGTCTAAGTGGTGGAATTAAGGGCTAATATATGACCTTGGTGTCTTAAGTTGTGGACTTGGTGTCTAAGTTGTGGACTTGGTGTCTAAGTTGTGGACTTGGTGTCTAAGTTGTGGACTTGGTGTCTAACTTGTGGACTAGGTGTCTCAGTTGTGACCTTGGTGTCTCAGTTGTGACCTTGGTGTCTCCTTGGAGGACTTGATGTCTAAGTTGTAGACTTCGTGTCTAATTTGTGGACTTCGTGTCTAAGTTCTGGACTGAGATGCTCATTTATGACCTTAGTGTCTGCTTGGAGGACTTGGTGTCTATGTTGTGGACTTGGTGTCTAAGTTGTGGGATTGGTGTCTCAGTTGTGGACTTGGTGTCTGCTTCGACGTCTTGCTGTTTAAGTTGTGGGCTTCGTGTCTAATTTATGATCTTATTGTGTGTTTGGAGGACTTGGTGTCTGATTCGAGGGCATGCTGTCTAAGTTGTGGATTTGGTGTCTAAGCTGTGGGCTTGGTGTCTAAGTTGTGGACTTAGATATTAATTTAGAACCTTAGTCTCTTGTTGGAGGACTTGATGTATAAGTTTTGGCCTTAGTATCTTCTTGCAGGACTTGATGTCTACGTTGTGGCCTTGTTGTCTAAGTTGTGGCCTTGGTGTCTAAGTTGTGGCCTTGGTGTCTAAGTTGTGGGGTTGGTGTCTAAGTTGTGGCCTTTGTGTCTAAGTTGTGGGCTTGGTGTCTAAGTTGTGGGCTTGGTGTCTAAGTTGTGCTTGGTGTCTAAGTTGTGGGCTTGGTGTCTAAGTTGTGGACTTGGTGTCTAATTTGTGGACTAGGTTTCTAAGTTGTGGACTGAGATGCGCTTTTATAACCTTAGTGTCTGCTTGGAGGACTTGGTGTCTAACTTGTGGACTTGGTGTCTAAGTTGTGCAATTAGGGGCTAATTTATGACCTTGTTGTCTAAGTTGTAGCCTTGGTGTCTAAGTTGTGGACTTGGTGTCTAAGTTTTGGAATTAAGGGCTAGTTTATGACCTTGGTGTCTATGTTGTCGATTTGGTGTCTTAAGTTGTGGACTTGGTGTCTAAGTTGTGGACTTGTTGTCTAAGGTGTGGGCTTGGTGTCTACGTTGTGGTCTTGTTGTCGAAGTTGTGGGCTTGGTGTCTAAGTTGTGGCCTTGGTGTCTAGGTTGTGGTCTTGGTGTCTAAGTTGTGGGCTTGGTGTCTAAGTTGTGGACTGAGATGCTCATTTATAACCTTAGTGTCTGCTTGGAGGACTTGTATAAGTTGTGGACTTGGTGTCTCAGTTGTGGGCTTGGTTTCTAAGTTGTGGACTGAGATGCGCTTTTATAAACTTAGTGTCTGCTTGGAGGACTTGGTGTCTAACTTGTGGACTTGGAGATTAATTTAAGGCCTTAGTGTCTTGTTGGAGGACTTGATGTTTAAGTTGTGACCTTAGTATCTTCTTGGAGGACTTGGTGTCTAAGTTAGTCTTGGTGTCTATTTTGTGGACCTGGTGTCTATAGTTGTGGAATTTGAGGCTTATTTATGACCTTAGTGTCTCCTTGGCGGACTTGATGTCTAAGTTGTAGACTTCGTGTCTAATTTGTGGACTTGGTGTTTAAGTTGTGGACTGAGATGCTCATTTATAACCTTAGTGTCTGCTTGGGGGACTTGGTGTCTAACTTGTGGACTTGGTGTCTAAGTTCTGGAATTAGGGGCTAATTTATGACCTTGGTGTCTTAACTTGTGGACTGGGTGTCTTAAGTTTTGGACTTGGTGTCTAAGTTGTGGGCTTGGTGTCTAGGATGTGGGCTTGGTGTCTAGGATGTGGGCTTGGTGTCTAAGTTGTGGGCTTGGAGTGTACGTTGTGGGCTTGGTGTCTACGTTGTGGGCTTGGTGTCTAAGTTGTGGGCTTGGTGTCTAAGTTGTGGCCTTGGTGTCTACGTTGTGGACTTGGTGTCTAGGTTGTGGACTTGGTGTCTAAGTTGTGGGCTTGGTGTCTAGGTTGTGGGCGTGGTGTCTAAGTTGTGGACTTGTTGTCTAAGTTGTGGACTTAGAAGTTAATTTATGACCTTAGTGTTTTGTTGGTGGAGTTGATGTATAAGTCGCAACCTTAGTATCTTCTTGGACGACTTGGTGTCTCAGTTGTGGTCCTCTTGTCTAAGTTGTGGACAGAAAGGCTAATTTATGACCTTAGTGTCTGCTTGGAGGAGCTGTTGTCTAAGATGTGGACTAGGTGTCTCAGTTGTGACCTTGGTGTCTCAGTTGTGGACTAGGTGTCTCAGTTGTGACCTTGGTGTCTCAGTTGTGACCTTGGTGTCTACTTGGAGGACTTAATGTCTAAGGTGTAGACTTCGTGTCTAACTTTTGGACTTGGTGTCTAAGTGGTGGAATTAAGGGCTAATATATGACCTTGGTGTCTTAAGTTGTGGACTTGGTGTCTAAGTTGTGGACTTGGTGTCTAAGTTGTGGACTTGGTGTCTAAGTTGTGGACTTGGTGTCTAACTTGTGGACTAGGTGTCTCAGTTGTGACCTTGGTGTCTCAGTTGTGACCTTGGTGTCTCCTTGGAGGACTTGATGTCTAAGTTGTAGACTTCGTGTCTAATTTGTGGACTTCGTGTCTAAGTTCTGGACTGAGATGCTCATTTATGACCTTAGTGTCTGCTTGGAGGACTTGGTGTCTATGTTGTGGACTTGGTGTCTAAGTTGTGGGATTGGTGTCTCAGTTGTGGACTTGGTGTCTGCTTCGACGTCTTGCTGTTTAAGTTGTGGGCTTCGTGTCTAATTTATGATCTTATTGTGTGTTTGGAGGACTTGGTGTCTGATTCGAGGGCATGCTGTCTAAGTTGTGGATTTGGTGTCTAAGCTGTGGGCTTGGTGTCTAAGTTGTGGACTTAGATATTAATTTAGAACCTTAGTCTCTTGTTGGAGGACTTGATGTATAAGTTTTGGCCTTAGTATCTTCTTGCAGGACTTGATGTCTACGTTGTGGCCTTGTTGTCTAAGTTGTGGCCTTGTTGTCTAAGTTGTTGCCTTGGTGTCTAAGTTGTGGCCTTAGTGTCTGCTTGGAACACTTGGTTTTTAAATTGTGGACTTGGTTTCTAAGTTGTGGACTAGGTGTCTAAGTTGTGGACTTAGAGATTAATTTATGACCTTAGTGTCTTGTTGGAGGCCTTGATGTATAAGTTAGATACCTTAGTATCTTCTTGGAGGACTTGGTGTCTAAGTTGTGGACTTGGTGTCTCAGTTGTGAACCTTGTGTCTACGTTGTGACCTTGGTGTCTCAGTTGTGAGTTTAGTCTCTTCTTAGAGGACTTGATGAATAAGTTGTAGAGTTCATGTCTAATTTGTGGGCTTCGTTGTGGAGGCATGGTTAGCAAGCAAAGGTCATGTTCCCATGTCTGAGCTTAATTAAGCACAGATTCTGTGAAAGTGAGAAAAAACACCAGTTGTGTACAGTTGCCAGCAGTGGAAAAACCCTGGAAGTTAACCAATAGAGATAGAAGACCAGCTGGCCTACCTTGTAGCTCAAAAATTGTCTGTGAACTAGGAGCAGAGACCTTGAGAGGAGGATGTGTATATGAGCAGGGGAAATCACTGAAATGCACCTGGAATGTACCCAATGCTGTATATGCCAACCAATCACTACGGGAAGCTGTGTGTACGTGGCAGTTTGACACTATATATACCCATTATTTGAGCACAATAAACGGATCACTTTTATCAATCATATTGATTGTGCTGGTGTTCCCTCCGTGCGTGACGACATATTGGCGCCCGAACAGCAACCAACAGAGGAACCCGGGTACCCGTAGCGGCTGGGAGAATTGCGCACGGAGCGGGAAAGCACCGGAGAAGCAGCATCCGGAGGGCTGAAAGAAGAAAAAATGCTCGGTTTTGCTGGTCGAAGATGCCGGGCAGAGAACGGGCAGTGAAAGAAGAAAAAAGAGGCCAATCCTGAAAGAGAAGAGGAGCCTAAGAAAAAAGAGGCCAATCCTGAAAGAGAAGAGGAGCCTATGATAAAAAAAAAAAAAAAGAATCGGACTACTAAGTAGTCCTAAGGTAAAGCCCAGAGAAGAGACAGAGGTCAATCCTAAAAGAGAATAGGAGCCTCTGAGCCTGGAGGACGAAGAGGGAGCCTCCGCCGCCCGCTGAGTTGGCCTGCTTGCTGGTGAGCTGCATTGGTACCAAAACTTAAAAAAGAGAGAGTAGTGAAAAATGGAAAGACAAGCGGCCTTTGATCTATTTAAATGCTTCTTAGAGAAGCGGGATCTAGGAAAAGGGCTTACTGCCCTCTTTGATTATGGAAGGAGACGTGGGGTGCTATCGAGAAAGTTATCTCCAGGAGAGGAGCTGCTGGAGCGCTGCGAGTGGAGGAGCCGTGGGTGCAGACCTTTGCGTGGGAGCTGTGGAAGAAGGTGCCCCGGGAGGCGCGGCCAGAGCTCTCGGGCCGCGCGGCCGAGCGGGCAGCGCTGGAGCTGCAGCGCGACTGCCAGAAACCGCGGCAACAGCAACAACGGCAGCTGCAGGAAAACGCGAAGTGGAGTGTTGTGAGTCCTGGTAGCACTCGTTTTTGTGCGACAGGGCGAGGGACAGGGGGGTTCCCCACAACGAGTGACAGCAACCCTCAAAGCCTACCCTGGGGGAATCCTCCCTGCTGAAGACAAATTGGCCCCTACAGAAAAAAGAAAGAAAGAAAAAAAAAAAAAAAAAAAGAAAAAAAAAAAAGTACCCTTATAGCCTTTTGAATATGTTATATGAATACTGTGGCAGGCTGGGGACTTGAAACCCCATATACAACTCATTTGATAGTCTCTCTGTGATCCACATGTACTAGAAGTTGGGAAATATATATCCATGTATATCTGTGTTTCTATTAGACCTTGGAGAATTTTTATGGATATTGCTGACCACTTCTTCCAATGTAGGCTGGCCACCTGCATCGGAATGAGTGTGCATTTTGGTCAGTATAAAAGGCATGAGCCCAAGGCCCATGCGATGTGGGGGGGGCAGAGCCTCTGCGGGGACGCCCGCTAAAGTTGAGCCTGCCACCTCACACTGTGATGAAGCTGCTTGGAGCTGATTTTTGATTGTCTTCACAGGGTCCTTACGCCACGTTCCGTATGAGGGACTGTGTAGTGGAAGTAATGATTGTCTGGGCTTTGTGTTTTGAATATTGTAGTTGTATGGAGTGTGTTTGTGGGATCCCATATACATGCGTGTGTGTGTGTGTGTGTGTGTTGAGGGCAGACAGTGTTCTGTGTATTTTTTGTTGTTGGGTTTGTGTAAAAGTTTTAATGGGTAGCAGATTAACATTTTGGACAAGAAAGGGTTAATGCAAAAGTGTGGTTGCTGGCAGGTATTTATGGCTGCTGCTAAACAGGCAGGCAGCTGTAGCTTCACATTCTTTTCCCATCAGAATGCCTTTGAATCACTCTAACCCAGCTCCTTCTCAGGAGCTGAGAGGGGGTATGTTTGTATCCTCCTACCTACAGATCCATGGTGGCTACCTGCAAAGTTTGTTAACCCTTACCATAAGCTGGACAGACAAGTGGAGAAACCTGATACCTCAGCTATAGGAGCTGACAGTAAATACCCCGAGCAGAATGAGATAGAGGAAGAGAAAAATAAATGATTGCAGGACATCACTTGGGGGTAACTGAAAAGCAATAACTTGAATATGTGTGCTTGTAACGTAGCTATTGTTAGAGGCTGTGATTTTGTGTATAAAACCACCTGTATTTACTAGCCAGTTACTAATGAGAAACTATACCTTGTGTTGTGTGGATTTGTTACTTGTAAAAGAGATGTTAGAGCATGCAAATTTGCAGCAGCTACTAGAAAATGCTAAGACAAAAACTAGAAAGATTCTAATATGATGGAAGTGTAGAGGAAAAAGAAAAAAAAAAAAAAAAAGCCATCTTCAACATGCTGCACAAGAAGCTGCACCAGTAGACCTGGACGAGAGCCTGAACATTTGGACTCTTATCAACCAGAAACCTTGAAAGAAGTGAAAGGGACAAGTTGGGAAGAACCGGAGAAAGAACATCGGGTGGAACCGAAGAGAGAACAGCAAGATAATTTCTGAGGACTGTAAATTTGGAAACAGGAGGATGCTTAAGACATGATAAAGAATGTGTAGTCAAGGGGAAGTGAAAGTTTCGATATAATGAGTAGTGATGGCAAAGAACTATGTTTAGAAATAATTGGTCAAGCAAAAGTGCGTGGACAGTAATGTGATTGGCTGAGAAAGTGCGTGATCAATAAGATTGTTTCGTGATGGAAAAGTACCAAAGGAACTAACCACTACTAACCGCTAGGCAGAATACTATAAAAGCCTGTAAGCTCACTCAATAAGGGATTTTGTTTGTAGCCAGAAATGGAGTCTGTGCCTTAGTTGCCACAGGATCGGGCCTGGCAGGGGGTGCCGTCCCATATAAAGTCCCATATAATTGCCCATGTACAGTAGGTATCTTAGGCATGTTTGTCCCTAATAGCACTATGATAATATACAAGAGAATTGTGTTCTTGAAGGTCAAAGCATGCTTTTCATTTGAGCTGTGATGACAAAGTAAATTTTTGGAACCTGGGTGAAATAATAGCTGCTTCATTTTTAGCTCCCAAAGTAGCTAGAGCTCAAGCTTTAGCAACATTAAATAAACTAGGTTTTTGACTTGCGAAACAGACAAACACTACTATGCTGGCACTAAGTGGACTTTTAACTGATGTCGATAGTATTCGTCATGCCACCTTAAAGAATAGAGCAGCAATAGATTTTTTGTTGTTGGCACAAGGACATGGTTGTGCAGAGTTTGAAGGGATGTGCTGTATAAATTTGTCAGATCATTCGGAATCAATCTATAAAAGTATACAACAATTAAGAGAAGGGGTCAAGCGACTAATGAAAGATGACGGGATGGACTGGCTGACAAAACTCTTTAAAGGATGGGGAATTTCTGGATGGCTTAAAGATTTGCTTATGCAAGGTGCAACTATATTATGTGTGGTAGTCTTATTCATATTAATAGCAAGTTGTATGCTGCGATGTGTGATATCAATGCTTAAGAAAAGTGTAGCATCCATTTGGCTTGCTCAAAAAGAAAAAGGGGGAATTGTGGAGGCATGGTTAGCAAGCAAAGGTCATGTTCCCATGTCTGAGCTTAATTAAGCACAGATTCTGTGAAAGTGAGAAAAAACACCAGTTGTGTACAGTTGCCAGCAGTGTAAAAACCCTGGAAGTTAACCAATAGAGATAGAAGACCAGCTGGCCTACCTTGTAGCTAAAAATTGTCTGTGAACTAGGAGCAGAGACCTTGAGAGGAGGATGTGTATATGAGCAGGGAAAATCACCGAAATGCACCTGGAATGTACCCAATGCTGTATATGCCAACCAATCACTACGGGAAGCTGTGTGTACGTGGCAGTTTGACACTATATATACCCATTATTTGAGCACAATAAACGGATCACTTTTATCAATCATATTGATTGTGCATGTGTTCCCTCCGTGCGCGACGACATCTTCCGACTTGTAAATACCTAAAATATTCTTCCAGGGAATGCAAATCCATATTCTGCTCCTTTAAACCTACAGACAACTAACTTTCTTGGTGACACCTTACAAACGGCTCCCTAAAAGTGTCCTGTCACCTTCTAGTGTCTGCAGGCCACACGCCAAAACCACTGTCTAGGCACCAGCCAAACAACATATGAAACAATCATCCCCATCACAGAAAACACTCCTCATCCCAACAGCAGATCTAACTGCTTTGTGTCAGCGCCTCGGCACAGGACCCAGCACGAGGGAAGCTCCGCAGAAAAACGGATGAAACCGTTCAGGTCGTTCAGTTGATCATTTACGTCCCAGTTTGCTTTGACGCGTTATTTAATGCTCTGACATTAATGGTCTTTCACTGCAAGCAGAGCGCACGTGACCAACTTCATCACAGCACACGCTGCTCGGTCCTCCTTCTGTCTTTTAAAGTCTCTTTTCAAAGAGAGCAAAAGAAACCAGACACAAATTGTGCCTGAACTTAAAAATCATCCATTGCTTAAGGAGGTGCGTGAGTGTTGTCACCCTTGTAGCTGTCAGCAAATACACTGCTATTAACTATCCTTGGAGAGCAAGGGGCTTAGGGTCCCCGTTAGCCCATTCTCCGTTACGGTGTGCTGTCAATGCTCGTGACAGGCATCACTTACGTGTGCAGGCAAGAGGTGTTCAGCAAGGAAGACGTCTTCTGCTTTCAGAAATAGCGCACACGGCCTTCAGAAACGCTCTTTCCTGTAGGATCCCCTTCTGGGCTTCCGCATCTCACCGGTTACAACGAATGCCTGTTCCAAACAGATCATCATGAAAACGTTCGCTACTTTGAAGAGAGATGAAGGTTGAGCCATATCAACCTGTTCTCCTACTGTTAACTCAGAAAGCAAACTACTTACTTCTTACTTTCAGCTGTATTTGCTGTGCCTTCATTTTTGTTCTTCAGATTGATTTCCTTTGTAGTCCTTTTTAGTAACTTTTTTTGGTGGTGGTGGTTTTTTGTTGGTTTTTTTTTTAGATGCCCCATAGCGACCCACAGAAACTCATGGACACTCCGTAGAGTCCCGTACACCCTACAGACATCCCATAGGGATGTACGGCAACCGATAGACACCCGACAGCAACCCACGGACCCTCCACAGAGACCCATATAGACCCTGTAGTGACCCATAGGTGCCCATAACAACCCCCAGTGACACATAGATACCCCAGAGTGACCCCCCACACACTGCCCTATGGCGACCTGTAGCACCCCAGGGACACCCTCCACTTCCCCGTGATGTCCTAAAGACCCACAGCTCATGCCCCATGAAATTTCTTATTCTCTTTTGGGGTGTTTTTCAGTTTTTCATCATGTATAATCACTTTTATGCACTTTTCTTTGAATTTCTTCAGTTTAATTCACTTTGTATTTGGGTTTTAGTCACTTTTTGCTCACTTTCATTCAAGTTGTATTCAGATTGATTACCTTTTGATTCTCTTTTCAATGACATTATGATTGGTGTGGGCTGGGTATGGGGCCAAGGGGGGGAGAATAAAGTCCTGGGGGTGTTGTCTGTGCTGGGGGGGGGGGGCTGTGGAAGGTGCGGGGTTAATAAAGGTCTCCCCCACAAAAAAATTTAAAATACTCATTTAAGTGACCAAAATAATGAATTAAGAGAAGTAGTCGCTGACCCGAATTACTCAATTAATTAAGCAAAATAATGATGCTGACTATGTAAAAAATTTTGTTAGACTCTTTAAATTTTTTAGGTTTTTCCTGGCATGCTTGCAGGCCCAGGACAAATTTTTTTTTTTTCCTGAAAAAACTGATTTGCTCAAGACAGTTCTGTTACATATTGACTCAGGTAAGTAAACAAACCAGTAAGCTGATTGAGCTCATTCATTCACCGAATTCATCCATCCAATCATCTATTGCTTATGCGAAGCAGCTAAAAAATTTTTTTCAGCTTTTTTAGTGTTTGGGTTCTTTTGTTTTGTTTTGTTGGTTTTTCCCGTTTTTGGTTCATGCCCTCCCCCTCCCGCCCAAGCCCCTCCCACGAGCAGCTCTGCCTTGCCCTGCCCCGCCCACACAGCCCAAACACCTCCCCCCCAAAGAAAAGGGGGTCAGGATAAAAAAGGGAAGAGGGTCGGGAAGAAAAAGGGAAGGGGGTCGGGAAAAAAACGGGGAAGGGGGTCGGGAAAAAAACGGGGAAGGGGGTCGGGAAAAAAACGGGGAAGGGGGTCGGGAAAAAAACGGGGAAGGGGTCGGGGGAAAAAGGGGAGAGGGGGTCGGGGGAGAAAAGGGAAGGGGGTCGGGGGAGAAAAGGGAAGGGGGTCGGGGGAGAAAAGGGAAGGGGGTCGGGGGAGAAAAGGGAAGGGGGTCGGGGGAGAAAAGGGAAGGGGGTCGGGGGAGAAAAGGGAAGGGGGTCGGGGGAGAAAAGGGAAGGGGGTCGGGGGAAAAAAGGGAAGGGGGTCGGGGGAAAAAAGGGAAGGGGGTCGGGGGAAAAAAGGGAAGGGGGTCGGGGGAAAAAAGGGAAGGGGGTCGGGGGAAAAAAGGGAAGGGGGTCGGGGGAAAAAAGGGAAGGGGGTCGGGGGAAAAAAGGGAAGGGGGTCGGGGGAAAAAAGGGAAGGGGGTCGGGGGAAAAAAAATAGAAGGGGTTCGGGAAAAAAAAAATAGAAGGGGTCGGGAAAAAAAAATAGAAGGGGTCGGGAAAAAAAAATAGAAGGGGTCGGGAAAAAAGGGAAGGGGGTTAATATGGGAGGGGGGTTGGGAAAAACGGGAAAGGGGGTCGGGAAAAAAAAGGGGAAAGGGGTCGGAAAAAAAAGGGAAGGGGGTTAATATGGGAGGTGAGGTCGGGAAAAACAGGGAGGGGGGTCAAGAAAAACGGGGAGGGGGATCGGGAATAAAGGGGAGGGGGGTCGGGAAAAAAAAGGAAAGGGGGTCGGGAAAAAAAAGGAAAGGGGGTCGGGAAAAAAAAGGAAAGGGGGTCGGGAAAAAAAAGGAAAGGGGGTCGGGAAAAAAAAGGAAAGGGCGTCGGGAAAAAAAAGGAAAGGGCGTCGGGAAAAAAAAGGAAAGGGCGTCGGGAAAAAAAAGGAAAGGGCGTCGGGAAAAAAAAGGAAAGGGCGTCGGGAAAAAAAAGGAAAGGGCGTCGGGAAAAAAAAGGAAAGGGCGTCGGGAAAAAAAAGGAAAGGGCGTCGGGAAAAAAAAGGAAAGGGCGTCGGGAAAAAAAAGGAAAGGGCGTCGGGAAAAAAAAGGAAAGGGCGTCGGGAAAAAAAAGGAAAGGGCGTCGGGAAAAAAAAGGAAAGGGCGTCGGGAAAAAAAAGGAAAGGGCGTCGGGAAAAAAAAGGAAAGGGCGTCGGGAAAAAAAAGGAAAGGGCGTCGGGAAAAAAAAGGAAAGGGCGTCGGGAAAAAAAAGGAAAGGGCGTCGGGAAAAAAAAGGAAAGGGCGTCGGGAAAAAAAAGGAAAGGGCGTCGGGAAAAAAAAGGAAAGGGGGTCGGGAAAAAAAAGGAAAGGGGGTCGGGAAAAAAAAGGAAAGGGGGTCGGGAAAAAAAAGGAAAGGGGGTCGGGAAAAAAAAGGAAAGGGGGTCGGGGAAAAAAAAGGGGAAGGGGGTCGGAAAAGAAAAGGGGAAGGGGGTCGGGAAAGAAAAGGGGAAGGGGGTCGGGAAAGAAAAGGGGAAGGGGGTCGGGAAAGAAAAGGGGAAGGGGGTCGGGAAAGAAAAGGGGAAGGGGGTCGGGAAAAAAAGGGAAGGGGGTCGGGAAAAAAAGGGAAGGGGGTCGGGAAAAAAAAGGGAAGGGGGTCGGGAAAAAAAAAGGGGAAGGGGGTCGGGAAAAAAAAAGGGGAAGGGGGTCGGGAAAAAAAAAGGGGAAGGGGGTCGGGAAAAAAAAAGGGGAAGGGGGTCGGGAAAAAAAAGGGGAAGGGGGGCCGGAAAAAGAGGGAGGGGGGGGGTCGGGAAAAAAAGGGAGGCTTTTCGGGAGAAAAGGGGAGAGGGGGTCGGTTAAAAAAGGGAACGGGAGTGGGGTTAAAATGGGGGGGGTCGGGAAAAAGGGGGAGCGGTATCGGGAAAAAAGGGAGTTGGTCGGGAAAAAGAGGGAAGGGGGAACGGAAAAAGAGGGAAGGGGGGACGGAAAAAGAGGGAAGGGGGGACGGAAAAAGAGGGAAGGGGGGACGGAAAAAGAGGGAAGGGGGGACGGAAAAAGAGAGAAGTAGGGGGTTGGGGAAAAAAAGGGGAGGGGGTGTCGGGAAAAAGGGAATGGAGAAGAAAAGAGGGAACGGGGTGGCGAAATGGGAACGGCGGGGCGAGATGGGAACGGCGGGGCGAGATGGGAACGGCGGGGCGAGATGGGAACGGCGGGGCGAGATGGGAACGGCGGGGCGAGATGGGAACGGCGGGGCGAGATGGGAACGGCGGGGCGAGATGGGAACGGCGGGGCGAGATGGGAACGGCGGGGCGAGATGGGAACGGGGGTCGGGAAAAAAAGGAGAAGGGGGTCGGGAAAAAAAGGAGAAGGGGGTCGGGAAAAAAAGGAGAAGGGGGTCGGGAAAAAAAGGAGAAGGGGGTCGGGAAAAAAAGGAGAAGGGGGTCGGGAAAAAAAGGAGAAGGGGGTCGGGAAAAAAAGGAGAAGGGGGTCGGGAAAAAAAGGAGAAGGGGGTCGGGAAAAAAAGGAGAAGGGGGTCGGGAAAAAAAGGAGAAGGGGGTCGGGAAAAAAAGGAGAAGGGGGTCGGGAAAAAAAGGAGAAGGGGGTCGGGGAAAAAAAAGGGAAGGGGGCCGGGGAAAAAAAAAGGAAGGGGGTTGGGAAAAAAAGGGAAGGGGGTTAATATGGGATGGGGGGGTCGGAAAAAACGGGGAGGGGGGTCGGGAAAAAAAAGGGGAAGGGGGTCAGGAAAAAAAAGGGGAAGGGGGTCGGGAAAAAAAAGGGGAAGGGGGTTGGGAAAAAAAAGGGGAAGGGGGTCGGGAAAAAAAAGGGGAAGGGGGTCGGGAAAAAAAAGGGGAAGGGGGTCGGGAAAAAAAAGGGAAGGGAGTCGGGAAAAAAAAGGGAAGGGGGTCGGGGAAAAAAAAGGAAAGGGGTTAATATAGGAGGGGGGGTCAGAAAAAATGGGGAGGGGGGTCGGGAAAAAAAAGGGGAAGGGGACCGGGAAAAACCGGGAGGGGGATTAAGAAAAACAGGGAGGGGGATCGGGAATAACAGGACCTACACACACAGAGTTCCTGCACTCACTTTGCCATCTAAAGCTCCGTCCGCGCACGGCTTCTCGAGTGCCTGCTCTCGGGCATCGTGGAGTGGGGATGTGCTCCTGGAGAAAGCACGCTGGGGTTTGCTCTATTCAAGAGCCCTCTTTTCTCTCAGACCCCTTGTGGGCTACAGACACCAGCCCAAAAGCCAAGCACTGGTCCTCCTACCTCTTTTATCCCAGGTGGCGGTTTGCCCCACCCCCCCACCCCCCCCCGCCCCCCCCACCCCCAGGGCTTTGAGGGAGGGGCTGTGGGTGCCGCCTGGGGTATAAAGGCAGAGTGCTGCAGGGAGGAGCTCATTCAGCTTTTGGGCTTCAGCTGGATGAGTTTGCTGGGGTTTGTTTTGTTTTTTGTCGCTTTGGAGTCCTGTGGTGCTTTGTGCTGGTGTGTTTTGATGTTTGCTGCAATGGAATCAGCTGAGTGAAGAGCTCCGGGACGTGTCCAGGTTTCCCAGTGTGTGCATCAACAAGCGTTTCTGTAAGGCTTTCTTTTCGGAGGTGTTTTATTTATAGGAGGTGTTTAGGTTTTTTAAGGTCGCTTCCTGGTATGTTCTGTTGTTTTTGTTATTGGGGTCTGGATGTTTTCTTTAGTGAAAGCAGAACTTTGAGGCTGCTTTTTACCACTTGTGTTCTGTATTGGGCTGTTAGCTGAAATCGTTACTGCTAGGAGACCCAAAGTGGAGCAGTGACAAGGAGGTGGCAGCAGGAGTCACGTTTTCAGTGTCAGCGGCTCGGTGAAGGGAGCAGCGTGCCTGCTGGTTGTTGCCCATTCCCTCCAGCTGGGGATCTCAGGAGCAGCTCCACTGCCGCAGAGGTCCAGCCGTGCTTTGCCCTCTGTTTTTTTTCACTGCCCTTGGGTCGAGTGCTCTCGAGTATCCTCAGTCACAGCACAGCGAGTGCAAGTGTCCGGCCCCAGCTCCCACGGTTGAGGAGCCGCTACGGAAAGCTGGTGCTGGGGATCCCCTACACGTGGAGGCATCCGGAGCGGTGCCACCAGTCTGAGGAGCAACCGTGGGTAGGGGATGGCCAGCGGCAGCTTTGCGTCCCGGCCCCCCGGCTGCGGGAGCGGGGGCCGGAGCTTCGCGCTCCGTGCGCAGTGTTCCGGGAAGCCCGAGAGCGGGCGCCAGAGAGGCGGTGCGCAGGTGGAGTTTGAGGTGGCCCAGGGAGGTCTGGAGATCGAAGGCAGGTTCAGGTCGTGTCCTTGTAAAGCCCTGCGCCGGGTCTTTTTCCAGCTCTCCGCTTCTCCCCTTAGCGTTTCTCCGGACACATTTCAGGGGTCTGTGCCTCAGTTTCCCCACCTGGAAACCACGAAGAACAGCGATTTTCCCCTGCTGCTCTGCGTTTTCCAGGTTGCTGTTTTTATTCGGTCCTCCTCTGTGTTGCTTTGGAAGGCAGCTGCCACCAGTAAGCACTAAATAGTCCTTGCTGGCCTCAGGTTTGAGTCAGCTACACAGGCGTCGGCCGATCTGTGCTGCAGCGAAAAGAGTGTGCTGGTGACACCAGTCCTCCACGGGCAGTAAGCAAAGGGTCCGAATGCAAACAGGGGGAACAGAAACGTCTAAAGCCATTTTTCAGGGTTCCAGCACCTTCTCCCAAGCGGTTGCATCTTTTTGGCGCTCCCTGATGTTTCGCAGAGCTCTGCTGCTGCTGGATTGTATTAGCAAACAGGCTCAGAGCACTCCAGTGCTGCTTTTGCTGGGCTGACCTTGTCAATTCTCGTTTGTTTTTCCTCAGCCTTGTCCCCGCTCTTGTCTGCATGCAATCATCCAGAGCAAGAGCAGGGGAAATCCGGGGAAGACTGCTGGGATGCCTTCCATCTGCTCCCTGCGCACCAGAAACCGGATCATCCGGCGGTAAGTAACGTCTGTGTGCTTTCGTACATCGTACGCAACCTGTGAAATTGCTTTATTGCCAAGTTACCGTCGGGTATTACCCAGAAGCAACTGAGAAATTTAGGGTTAGCTTTGTCTACAGGTAGAGATGAGGAATCCAAAGCGTGTCTTTCTGTAGAAAATACCCGTGTTTAGGTGAGACTCAAATCTATCTGGAGAAGACGTTGTTGCTTATGCTCCTGCTGAAGTCTGTTTGGGAGAGATCCCAAGCAAGGGTGGCTCTGTCTAAATAACAAGGATTATTAGTTTGGGCCCTTCTTACTGGCTGGGAAGGCTTCTGAAGCAGCACACCAGTGTGCTGGGAATCTGATGGGAGGCGTAAAGGGCTCTGCTGATGTTTCCTGGGATTTGAAAGCTTGTGATGGAAGGGAAGCGAGAAAGAAGCAGTCACGTAGTTGCAGGAGCTGAAGCGAGTGAGATAGGTGCTCAGTAACTTTGAGTGCTTAAAGTGTGTGATGAAGGAAGTGTCGTTGCTCCCTTTGGTTAAAAGGCAGGTTTCTGCTGGCCTGGGAAAAGCATTTCTAAATCTGAGCTGGCACGGCGGTGGTTTGAAGTGCGGCCCCTCTCTACCTTCCCTTCCCTAGCAGTTCATCTGTTTGTTGCGGTCAGGCTTTGCCCTGGGGTTTGCCAGGGATGTCCAGAATTGCCCGGTCTGCCTTGCCGTGGTTTCTCTCTAAACCGGACACGCGGAGGAGAGGCCGCTGCGGGTTCTAAGGGTTGCCTCGGTAAGAGACGCGTTTTGTCCAGGTCACTCGGAGGCTGAGTCGGGAGGAGGCAAATGGCTGCTTGATTACTCGTGAGCAAGGAAAGGGCTGATAATACCTGCTGTTCTGCACTTCTGCAGATGGAGATGATGAGGAAGAGCCCATGGATCAGGATGAAGCTAGATTGACTCTTACCCTGCCGAAACCTCTGCGCGTCGAAGGCGTGCACCAGCTCCCTGCACCGCAGCGGCAGCCCCATGGTATGTGGCGCTCAGCAGGGAACCTCCAGCATTCCTGTCGTCACTGCCGTCATCCGGGATACGTCCCGGAGGCCCAGGAAAATCTCTCAGTGGGTGATGGCCAGGAGCACCCTGGGGTGCCGGGCTGCAGCAGCACCTGAGGCAGCAGCTCCCGGTGCTGATCCCGGTGGCGTTCCCGATATTCCTGGCCCTCCGTGCCCAGCAGGAGGTACTCCCCGGGGGACAGGCGGCCCACCCGACACAGCGAGCCCCGTAGGGCCCCCAAAGTACCCCGTAGGGCCCCCACACCCCATAAGTACCCCAACACCACTTGACTCTTTGCTGCACTTTCACTTTTATTTACTTTTTTTTGCATTTCATTCAGATTTATTCACTTTTATTAATTTTTATTTCCTTTTTAATCACTTTATTAACATTTTATTGACTTTTTTCTTCAGTTTTCATTCGGTTTTCTTCTGATTTGATTTAGTCACTTCTAGTAAGTTCCCTCCCCCCCCCCCAGTTACCCCATAGCGACCCAGAGCAACCCGTGGACATCCCATAGACCCCAGTAGATCCCCTATAGCGACCCCCCAGGCTCATAGACTCCCTACGGACATCCCATAGGGTCCCAGAGACACCCCACAGCAACTCTCAGCAAACCGTGGACATGCCACAGTGACCTACAGAGACCCACAGACACCACATAGTGAGCTATAGACACCCAGAGCAACCCATACACAGCCCATGGCCACCCGCCCGTGGTCCCGTGACAACCCTTATGACTTACGGTGTTGTGATGTCACCAGGACTGGGATGACATCATCATCAACCACCGTGGCGCCCCACAGGGCCCCCACTACCCACCTGCCCCCCATAGGTACCCCAGGTTTTTCATTTGCTTCCATTCATTTTTAGGAAATTTCGTTCACTTCTATTTGAGATTCATTCAGGCTTATTCACTTTTATTGCCTTTTATTTACTTTAATTTACTTTTTATAATCACTTTATTCACTTTGCTTTGCTGTTTACTGACTTTACACAGTTTTAGTCAGCTTTATTTGCTGTGCCTTCATTTTTGTTCTTCAGATTGATTTCCTTTGTAGTCCTTTTTAGTAACTTTTTTTGGTGGTGGTGGTTTTTTGTTGGTTTTTTTTTTAGATGCCCCATAGCGACCCACAGAAACTCATGGACACTCCGTAGAGTCCCGTACACCCTACAGACATCCCATAGGGATGTACGGCAACCGATAGACACCCGACAGCAACCCACGGACCCTCCACAGAGACCCATATAGACCCTGTAGTGACCCATAGGTGCCCATAACAACCCCCAGTGACACATAGATACCCCAGAGTGACCCCCCACACACTGCCCTATGGCGACCTGTAGCACCCCAGGGACACCCTCCACTTCCCCGTGATGTCCTAAAGACCCACAGCTCATGCCCCATGAAATTTCTTATTCTCTTTTGGGGTGTTTTTCAGTTTTTCATCATGTATAATCACTTTTATGCACTTTTCTTTGAATTTCTTCAGTTTAATTCACTTTGTATTTGGGTTTTAGTTACTTTTTGCTCACTTTCATTCAAGTTGTATTCAGATTGATTACCTTTTGATTCTCTTTTTCATGACATTATGATTGGTGTGGGCTGGGTATGGGCCAAGGGGGGGAGAATAAAGCCCTGGGGGTGCTGTCTGTGCTGGGGGGGGGGCTGTGGGAGGTGCGGGGTTAATAAAGCCCTGGGGGTGTTGTCTGTGCTGGGGGGGTGGGGGCCGTGGGAGGTGCGGGGTTAATAAAGTCCTGGGGCTGTTGTCTGTGCTAACCAGAGGTGTTAATTCAGGTGTAGTAGGTGGCACTTGGGGTACCATAGGTGTTAGGTTGGCTATCATAGGTGGCACTTAGGGAATCATAGGTGTTAGGTGGGTATCATAGCTTGCAGTTAGGGACCATAGGTGTTATGTTGGGCATCATAGCTGGCACGTAGGGAACCAGAGGTCTTAATTTGGGTATCGTTGGTGGCACTTGAGGTACAGTAGGTGTTAGGTTGGCTATCATAGGTGGCACTTAGGGAACCATAGGTGTTAATTTGGCTATCATAGGTGGCACTTAGGGAACCGTAGGTGTTAGGTTGGGTAGCATAGGTGGCACTTTGGGAAGTGTAGGTGTTAGGTGGGAATCATAGGTGGCACTTTGGGAAGTGTAGGTGCCAGGTGGGTATCATAGGTGGCATTTTGCATACTATAGGTGTTAGGTTGGGTATCATAGGTGGCATTTTGCATATTATAGGTGTTAATTTGGGTATCATAGGTGGCATTTAGGGAACCATAGGTGTTAGGTTGGGTAGCATAGGTGGCACTTAGGGAAGCATAGGTGTTAGGTTGGGTAGCATAGGTGGCACTTAGGGAACCATAGGTGTTAGGTTGGGTAGCATAGGTGGCACTTTGCATAATATACGTTTTAGGTTGTGTATCATAAGTGGCACTTAGGATACCATAGATGTTTGCTTGTGTATCAGAGGTGGGCTTTAGGGACCATAGGTGTAAGGTTGGCCACCATAGAGAGCACTTTGCATACTGTAGGTGATTGGTTGGGTATTATAGGTGGCACTTTGCATACTATAGATGTTAGGTTGGGCGTCATAGGTGGCACTTTGGGTACTATAAGTTTTACTTTGGGTATCGTCGGTGGCACTTGGGCTACAGTAGGTGTTAGGTTGGCTATCATAGGTGGCACTTAGGGAACCATAGGTGTTAGATTGGGTAGCATAGGTGGCACTTTTGGAAGTGTGGGTGTTAGGTGGGTATCATAGGTGGCACTTAGGGACCATAGGTGTTAGTTTGGGTATCATAGGTGTTAAGTTGGCTATCATAGGTGGCACTTAGGGAACCATAGGTGTTAGGTTGGGTAGCATAGGTGGCACTTTGCATAATATATGTGTTAGGTTGCGTATTACAAGTGGCACTTAGAGTACCCTAGATGTTTGGTTGTGTATCATAGGTGGGATTTAGGGACCATAGGTGTAAGGTTGGGTACCATAGGGAGCACTTTGCATAATGTCGGTCATAGCTTGGGTATTATGGGTGGCACTTTGCGTACTATAGGTGTTAGGTTGGGCATCATAGGTGGCACTTTGGGTACCATAAGTGTTAATTTGGGTATCATAGGTGGCACTTAGGGAACCATAGGTGTTAGGTGGGTATCATAGGTTGCAGTTAGGGACCGTAGGTGTTATGTTGGGCATCGTAGGTGGCGCTTTGCATAATATACGTGTTAGGTTGTGTATCATAAATGGCACTCGGGTTACCATAGATGTTTGGTTGTGTATCATAGGTGGGATTTAGGGACCATAGGTGTAAGGTTGGGTACCATAGGGAGCACTTTGCATACTGTAGGTGTTAGATTGGCTGTCATAGGTGGCACTTAGGGAACCATAGGTGTTCGGTTGGGCATCATAGGTGGCACTTAAGGAATCACAGGTGTTAGGTGGGTATCACAGGTTGCAGTTAGGGACTATAGGTGTTACGCTAGGCACCATAGCTGACAGTTAGGGAACCATAGGTGTTAGGTTGGGCAGCTTAGGTGGCACTTTGGATACTGTAGGTGTTAGGTGGGTATCATAGGTGGCAGTTTGGGAAATGTAGTTGTTAGGTGGGTATCATAGGTGGCACTTTGCATACTATAGGTGTTAGGTTGCCTCTCATAAGTGATACTTAGGGAACAATACTTTAGATTTGATATCACAAGTGGGGCTTTGGGTACCATAGGTGTTAGGTTGGATATCATAAGTGGTACTTAGCATACTATAGGTGTTAGTTTGGCTATCATAGGTGGCACTTAGGTAACCATAGGTGTTAGGTTGGATATAATAGGTGACACTTTGATTACCATAGGCGTTAGCATGGGTATCATATGTGGTACTTTGGGAGCCATAGGTGTTAGGTTGGGTTTCATAAGTGGCAGTCATAGAGACATGGGAACATAGGTGTAGGAAGAGTTAGGTAGGAGGGAGGGTTTGGGGGAGAAGTGTGTGGGAGGGGACAGGGGTGATGGGAGGGTGGTTGGGGGGGGTGGGGGGGAGGGGTTGGGATAGTGAGGGGAGGGTGGGGGGGAGGGGGGGGAGGGAGGGTGGGGAGGAGGGAGGGGAGGGGGAGTAGGAGGGAGGGAGGGGGGGAGGGTAGGAGGGAGGGGGGAGGGGTGGGAGGGATGGGGGAAGGGTGGGGAGGGGGGTGGGGGGGAGGGAGGGGGGGAGGTGGGGGTGGGGGGGAGGGAGGGGGGGAGGTGGGGGTGGGGGGGAGGGAGGGGGGGTGTGGGGGTGGGGGGGAGGGAGGGGGGGTGTGGGAGGGGTGGGGGGGGAGGGTGGGATGAGGGGGGGGAGGGAGGGGTGGGGGGGGGGGAGGGAGGGGAGGGGTGGGGGGAAGGGTGGGAGGGTGGGGGGAGGGAGGGGTGGGAGGGGGGGGAGGGAGGGGAGGGGTGGGGGGGAAGGGTGGGAGGGGGAGGTGGGGGAGAGGGAGGGGTGGGAGGGGTGGGAGGGGGGGAGGGAGGGCGGGGTAGGTGGGAGGAGAGGGGGAAGATGCAGTCGATACTGTTCAGAGCAAAATCCTTAAAGGAAAAAATAGTCAAGCAGTGCAACTTCTCCACC